>NW_009195984.1:0-19255 GCF_000690835.1 Fulmarus glacialis | reverse complement strand
CACCTTTTCTTTTGCAGGGAAAATCTATGCTCAAGTTTTTCCTTGCAGAGAGTCCAAAATTGATTTTTTTGGTGGTGGTGGTGGTGGCCCAAATATACAAGAAATACTTTAAATCCTGAGCCTTGGACCAGTCAAAAAGAGTAAATTCATCCTGGCTGACTTCCAGGATGTCCTCTATAAATTTCATTCTAAAAGTGGCACCTTCTCAGCAGAGAGCCTTCCGGGATTTTCTTAAAATTTTTTATTATTATTTATGAAGCTCCCTGTATCCCTTAGAAATTAGTACTGGGGTACTAATAGGGGTACACCCTATATCTGAATGGCTAATAGCTATGGCAACACTCTGAATTGCCACCTGAGAATAAAATGGGGTTTTGATTGCCACTTACTCATGAAGCAGCTAGACTGTCCCATGATTACTTTATCCAAATATCACCTTCCTTTTTCACAGTGCATCACCTTCCTGAAATTTTCATTGCATTCACATTGTAAGAGATCACTTATCATATCCAGTGCTTCTGCTACAGCTCACAGTTTGTCCACACTTGCAAGTCCATAATGATTAAGTAGCACATGAGTTTAATTGTAATAGGTATTCCCAGATAACTCCATGCATGGGCACTTTCACCCATTTTAGATTAATTTATAAGAGCTATTGCTACAGAATTTCATGTAGAGAACTCCTCAGCATGATGCAACAGCCTTTCCCTATTCTCTGTACTCTTACACTCACATCCCTTGATGCCAAGATAAAAATTTGTCCATCTTGAGTCTCTGAGAGAAACTTTTTTAAATGAATGAAGCAGAAGTAGATTGTTATACAAATACAGAAAATACATTTTGTTTACTACTTAGTTTTGTTGATCATATTGTAACATGAAATTTGACAACTTAAAATAAAAATAAGATATGCAGTAAAATTAACCAGAAAAGGTTGGAAATAGCAGTCTCCAAGTAATTTTTCAGGATTTGTGTATTCACTGCTGTTTCTAGAAGCTTTGCTTGCTGATACCCACAATAAAAGCACATAAGAAGTCGTCCTCTGTAAAGAATCTGAACCCAGAGATTCCAATCTCGCAGCACCCCAGTCACCAGCTTGGCTCTTCCCCTACCCCTCCTATTCTTCTCACCATTGGATGGGAAACACGGTTTATTTTCTCTCTATTGAAAAACAGGGGTTTATTACCTTTGGTGCTACTTGAAGAGATAAATGTATACAGCTAGATGAAAGAAAGCATACTGCAAGAAAGAAATTCTTAGTTCTGGATTTAGACACTAGAGCTTACTTACTATGAGCAGAAATATTTGTATCAAATACACGGATTTCCAAAATCTGCCACTAAAGCCTCATCACAGTCAGATGTGCATAAAGAAGTGCAGATTTTAAAACTTTTTTATACTTACTGCTAATTCACCTTCAAATAATCAAAATTGGATTACCTATGTTTTCTAGTATTTCTCTGGCACTAGTGAGATAATTATGGGAATCACAGCCTCTATAAAGTTAAAACTTTATAGTTACATAAAAAAAACCCTTATTATAAAAAACTTTATATAAAACCTAGCAACTCTCTCAGCTGGGTAAGTGGAAAGATAAATTAAAAATCTTTATGTACTCAGATGGATGAAGCAACACAAACCGCCTTCCACACACAAGATTTGGATGGAGCTCTGCCATTTGCAGTAGGGCTTTGTTTTTGTAGATCTTCGATATTTTGAACTGACTGAAAAGGGAGGAGTTTTCATACCTGCTGGAGTTGTTTGGGTCTGTGTGCTGGAACACTGAATCTGGAAGCTGGTGGGTAACCGAGGTGTCTCCGAGACACGGTGCCACTACCTGAAACAGTCTGGATCATCAAGACAGTCAATTCTTACCTAACGTGTGCGATTCTGAACAGAGGTGTCTCAGGGGAACACCAGGAAACAAACTATAAAAGAAGGGAGAGGCAGCAATCGCAATAAAACCACTAGCTTTAAAAGCTGTGGATAACATTCTTCACCACATTAGTCCAAAGGCTGACTCTAGCAGTGGAAACACCTTGAAAAACTACGGATTTCTGCCAAGTAAGTACTGGTAATTAATATTTAAAAGGAAATAGCTCCAGATTTTAAGTAGGGCAAGTCAAAAATATATGGAAGGAAGAAGAATCTGAATAAGGTGATAAGATGCTGTGGCTTTAACGCAATGCCCCGACACTAACGAGTTACTGTTTGCAAACTCAAAAATGCAGAAGCACTTGGCATGAAGGTGTGCCAGTCAATTATTCTCCATGCTAAAATCATTTGTATGTCAAAATTAATAGAGGAAGCAGCCTCCAGTGTCTGCATTAATAGCAGTTCTGCAAAGATATGTTAAGTGTTAGATATGGGTTTATATACTTCCAACCGGCAATCCTGCTATCTTTGGCTAGATTAATCACTCATCCACAACTGTAAAACCTTGCTTTCTGTTGGACTGAAGTCTTCCAGCTTTTCTACTTCAGACAATATTCAAGGAAAGAAAATACTTAAGTCATATATGCAGATGAGGCGAGTGAAAAATATGTTTGTTTAGCCACAGTGAAGGCATACAGGTTGGATCTGGTGTGTGTCATAGTTGAGAGAGCTGAGTTATATTGTATTAATAGATTAGTTACTCATGAAATCACAGTTTGAGCTGAACGTAGTGAATTACAATTGAACTTCATGAATACTTTGGACTCCTGAAAGAAAAGACTGGGAAAGTTTTCAAGACAGCATAAGTATTTTCAATTTGTATCTTGAAACAAAATTCCATTTTGAAATGTGATTGTTGTGGCTTCCTTAGCAAAATGAAAAACACTCCAAAACCACATAATGTATTAGTTCAGGAAACAAACACCAACTTTTTGTTTTGGAGGGAGAACGTTTTTCTCCATTTTTGATCAGCAAAAACAAGAGTTATTCACAAAAGTCACATCAGTGCAGTGAAAGATATTGGAGATACCACTGTTTTTTCATTTACTGGAAGTGTTGCAAGGTACATAATGGTTGACACAGGTAATTACAGGAAAAGGAGAAACGATCTCATGGTTAAAACAGTGGAATGAAACCCCGGAGGTACCTCCTGTTTCATCCAGACGGCTCGTGACTGGTTGCTACCTGTGCTGCTCATTTTGTGAACTCCAGATGTTGTAAGCAAAACTGATGAGAACTTAAATCTACAATAAATGTATCATCTGTGAGCTGAATTTTTAAAATTCTCTTTAACGAAACAGACTACCGTGACAGTATCAGATAGCCAGAGTGTCCTGCCTCAGTTCCTATTTCTGCAAAGACAATGATATCATCTCATTTCAGAGAGTTGTTATGGAAATGTTTTCAGACATATTCCTGCAAGGAAATTAATCATTCTATTTCAGGAGCAGGTTTTGAATAGAATGCAATAAATAATACTCAACCCTGCTTTGATTACAAGGCAAACAGGCTTTGAACTGTAACTCTTCTCTAGGGTAATTAACAGGGATAAAAAAAACAACTTTCATGCAGTTTTGGGCTCTGGACTTGTATCTTCCCAGTTTGCCAACCAGAATTGCATAGACAGCATCGTCCAAAGGGCAGTCTGAGAAGTACTTCTTGACGGACCTGAAAAATGACTACTCAGGTAGCAGAAAACTAAGTATAAGAACAGTCATATTGGGGCAGATCAAAGAGCTCAGTAGAATTAACAGCAGTTTGCAGCAGAGGTTTACAAAAACAGTGAATAGCAATCCTGTACTGCTATACTCTTCGAGTTTCCAGCAATTTACAATGAGAGACTTCTCAAGTGAGAGTAAGTGCCTTCACACTAAGAAAAATCCTGCAAGGGATTTTCTTTTATGAGTATGTCCATATTGCTTTTTGAACCTGAGCAAAACCTATGGCAATAAAACATGCCAAAGTGTAACTGTTTACCAAAACACTGGATTAAAAAGTACTTCCATCTGTTTCCTTTAAGGTGAGACCACCTCATCCGAGAGCATGGGCAGAGGAACAAGATGTGTGCCCACAACACAGATGACCCAATCCATTCTGATATCTTAGCACATACCTGTCTATTGGCAAGTCTTTAAGCCCTGCTTAATCTTTTGATCATCTTCCACCTAGGAAGAACTTTTAGTAAGTTTGATTTTTCTTAATCCTTGAACGGACCAAAAAAGTTTCACTGTACTTGAACAGCAGCTACATATGCTCACATATCTGAAAGAAAATGAGGAAAAAATAGCAGCTCGTATCTTTATATACTACTTGTATCCTATATTCTGTGTGTAGACATTGTGTTACTTTTCTCTCAGCTTCTCTGACAGTGTCCTTTTGGGCTCAAATAATACCGTCATACAAAAACATTTCAACAAACTAATGAACAACAACTCACTATAAAGTCTTCTGCATTTTTCCAAAAAAATCTGCATTACCATTGAGATCATTGCATAATAGCTCAAAAGCTGTTTAGAGCCACCTATTACTGAACGAGGATATACTACTAAGTGAACACACCCACCACATGGCACCACTGCCTTGCGCCATGACGAAGAGTCTCGCCTTTATAGAAGAACAGAAAACAGTATGTAATCACATATTACATCACAAGCCAAAGATGGGCTAAATAAAGGCCATTCAGGCAACATTAATTCCTGTGTTTCCTTCCTTTGTAGTGCTTGCCTGACCTTGCAAACTTAATATTCCTTTAGCATTTTTTTGTGTACATGCTTTTTTTTTCCTAAGCACACAAGTTAGTGCAGCTGAACAGGAAAGGAGATGTATGAACTCAGACATTACAAAAAGCTATAAAAATTGAAGAGACTTAATTTAGGAAACTGAATAACAGGAAACACAAAGCTTTCTTCCAGGGACAGAAAAAATTAAAAGTTTTCTCAGTTTCCAAACTTAGTTATTTCTGTAAGCCTTAACTGTAGACTAATATTTAGAAATCATTAAAATAATCTCTAAAATTTACTATTATTGCATGGTTCACTGGGAATGAAGCACTCAACTGAGAACACATTTCTGAAGGAAAGCAAATTGAAGTGGAGAGCAGGAACAGCCCAATGCTCAATGAATTTTAACATTCTTCAAGGTGGCATCATCTAACTAATTAAACTGATTACATTTGAGAACTCGAAAGGCCTAGAGATAAATTCCTAATCTTGAGTAGTCTTAAAATCCTTGATTATTAATCTGCTAATTGTGTGAAGGCATTTGCTATTAACTTTAGCAGTTCAGAAAGAGAAAACAACCTTTGACTATCGCTCAAAGCCATTTTAAATAATAAAGTGAATTTCTAAACTCTGATTCCCACTGCAGCTGCTGAAAGAAAGTAATTGCATTCTGTATCAGAAGGCAAATTTAAAGTTAACAGAAGGATAGTTAACACTATTCTCAGACTTCCAAATATTAGTTTTTTCTGGTTCCCATTCCTATGGGAAATATTATTAATCACGAGACGTGTAGGAAGGAATCTATCCCAAGTGTGGCCATGCTCCTCTTTACTGTAGAAGAGAAAATGTTTAATGTTCTTAACCCTATTTACACCCAAGACTAAAGAAGCACTATTATCACTATGCACTAAGCAAGCAGTATTATCTGAGTTATACATAAGTGAGGATAGAGAACAGCAGGAAGAGGAAGGAAGCTACTGAGAAGGTGGCAGTTGGATTAAGTGATCGTTGTAGGTCCCTTCCAACTGAACTATTCTATTCTATTCTATTCTATTCTGTTCTAAAGTTTGAGAAGGAGCAGTAGCTTGAACCCAGGTCTCCTAGCTCCTACTCTTTGAAATGTTTTTTCCTTATTGTACAATTTCTCTACAAGTTTCCAAGGTAGAACTTCAATTTGGGTAGACCTGGCACATCTCCCTGCTCATCCGGAGATTGTGTCATGATTTTCCTGCATCAAATACATGTGGGGGAAAAGACAGTTTTGATTTCCCTTTTTTTTTCAGACTACACTACAGAAAGGTGTGCCCTCTCTTCCCATACAGTTCAGCCTTTCCTTCCACACACCTCTTCCCCCAGGGCTAAACTGCCAATAACCCTTGTAGCTATACACTCCTTCCATGTATAGCCATTCTTCCTGAGGGATGAAAGAAGGAAGGAGGAAATTGGAACCATTTTTATCATTATACAGACTCAAGCCACCTCTTCCAGCAAAGTTCCTAAGTGAAAAGGAAACTGGAACGTGAACAGAATTGGTTCCATGTCTTGTGCAACTTCCCTTGCCCATACAAACACCTAGACTTCAGACCTACAGCTCCTCTTGGGTGTTTTCCTTCCAAAGAATAAATAACACCTCTTCTTTGGTATGGTTGGCCAGACACCCCCACATATCTCTGATTTCCAGGGACTGTTCTTGTCTGCTTTCCTAAACAAAAAGATGTATGTAATTTAATTGAACTAATTTTTAAATGTGCATCAATTCACTGAGTAGAATATTAAGAAACTCAAAGATGGTTACCTTCTTAGGAGTTTTGTGAAAATAGCTAGCTGTAGATAATTTACTTCACATCCCATCCCATCCCCACACCAAAACATCAGTCCGCTTATCCATCATTAGATATCAGCCAGCCCACTCTATAAATATGCTAACTACCAGTAACAGTTTAAAATCCGTTCTTACAATCAAAAGACACCATTAGAAAAGTTTTCACTGAACTACTTAAATATTTTAAGAACCCTTTCTGACAAGCCAAGTGTGATTTACAGTGGGGACACAGAAGAATGCACACTATGAGTTGTTGGTTAAAAATAGAGGGAAAAAAGCTAGATAATTTATTCACATTCAATACTCACAAAATGATATTTGAAATGCTACGGTTATTTAAATGGAAGAGGATATGCTGTTGATCTCTAAATGAAGCAACCGAACCCCATGCAAGCTCAAAACAAATATTGTGGCTAGTTACTAGCTCTCTGGCAACGGTCTATGAAGTGTCAGTCACGGGGTGTACAGGAATTCTTAATATCTACTCTTCATTTTTATCACAATGACCAAAAGCAGATTTTCTCAACCTGCCAGTCTTTTCAGAGCTAAATCAAAAGACTTCTGCTGACATCAAGCCTTGGAACTGCCTCTGAAGGAGAACAGTGGCAGCCACATGATTTAAATTTTAAAAATTAGTTACCTCATTATAGCAGGAAGACAATCCTACACAGTGAGTGCGATATGGGCGAGATGATTAAGCTGAGCAGCTAGCAGAATAAACGTGTTCAGTTTCAGCAGGTAAAATTCCTGAGCTGAAGTTTTCGAGTTAATTGTTGTTTTGCTTTTTAATCCCAGTTTTCACCAAGGAATTACTACATAATAGGCCAGGTGAGGCTCGTGAAGGCTTCAGTGACTAGCTGAGAGAATTAAGCAACATCACTATTTCTAAAGCAGCTGACTGTACAGAAGGAAACAGTGGACCTTGCAGGTGCAAGTAAAGGAAAAAACTTCTACCATCCACTCTGTAGTTAACCAACATTACTGGCCTACAGATACAAGTTTATACACTCATCAGCCTTACATCAATCACTTTGGTAGCTTAATCTGTGATGTGAGTGGGGTTCTGCATCACAATTTATTATGAAAAAACCCACACCAGAAAGCCAGAAACCAAACAAAAAGCCTACCATCTAGAAAAAGGGTAAAAAAAAAAGTATGCTCAAGCATACTCAAGTAAATGCGAGTGTAGAAGACACAGGGTCTATGTTCACCTACTTCACACTATGTTTCCTGAACCTTTCCTGAACTCCATGCTGTACAATCTACACAAACAGCTGGAGGGAAAAAAAAATGCTGAAAATTTACATCAAAAGTGAAAGATCCAGATCCAGATTCATTGCTCTTGTACCCTTTCTAAGGTAAACGATTTCTTTCTGCAGTTCATAAAGAGGCTGAGGGAGCCAGAGTCTACAATCCTGCAAGAGAAAGCCTGGAATACCTCAGCACAGTGTTTCGAAAACTCTGGCCTTGGAAATATCAAAAATCACACATAAACCGAATCCATATAAATAAAATTACCTACAAATGTATGTTCATAGATTTTATAGGTACTATTAGACCACAGACTCCTTGGGTCCAAAATACACTTTTTTCCCCATGTATTAATGTATTAACAAAGAATAATGTGATCTCTGTTATATCTTTATTTCAGTATCTCTTACAGTACATTCTCCAATATGTAAGTGTATAGTACATTCTAATAAATGTCTGGTCAGTATATTCTTTCCATACAGTTTGAGTGTATTAAACCACACAGTACCTTATTTTTTGCTTACACACATATAAATTCCGTGTTTGTGCTCCAAGCTGCCAAATACCAGTCCTTTGCAATTCAAAAAGCCCTGCAAGTGTGTCCCTGTGGCACTCTTCCTGAGCTCTCAGGTTTATTAGCTCAAGCACTGCAACTACCCAATTCCTGCCTCCCTTGTCCTTTCAATAAATGATGTGTGTCTCACTTCAGGATAGGCAGGTGAAGATACACAAATCAAAAATACATTTTGTTCTCTTATGATTATTTCACAGGGATAGCCACGAGCACGGGGTAATGTTTCATTGTACAAATTATTCTTCCTTCTTTCCTCTTGGAAGACTTTGTATTTAGATGCACCTGTAGATGTTCATTATGCATTTTTAGGCCAGGCTTTCATTTTCCAGTGGTACACTCTTCCATGTACAAACACAACAGCTGGTTTTTTCGATAGTAACAACACTTTTTGACAGAGAGGATGAGACAGGACAAGTTCTCTTTCCAATGGGATGAGTAAGAACATTTGGTGAAGTGTAGGAATGCCACACAAATGTTAATACAAATTTGGGATTTTAAAAAAAAACCTGGTACCCCCATCATTTTATGGGTATTTTGCTGTTTTCCTTTCATTCTCCCTTAACTGATAAGAAGTTTTTTTAATTTAAAGCTGTTAAAGGTAGATACTAGATTAAATACTATTTCCACATATAGTATGAAACACTGTCACTACTATTGATTTATTCTGAACTTTTAGGACCTATGAAGCAGTAAAAGGTGCAAGAGATTATTTCTTTAATAGATTATGGTAAGCACCTGAAAGCAGTAAATTATTCCTTTCCTGACATTTGAAGCTCTTGCCTACGTCACTGAAACCAGCAAGACTGTTTATAGTATAAGAAGCATACTCAGGATTAGGTTTAAAGTGAGAAGTCATTCTACGAAGTTTTTAAACAGACCTGTTTCAACAGCCATATTCCATAGGCACCTGAATTGTTTAAAGTTTGCTTGCTGCCATACCGAACAATAGAATTAGGAGGACAAGGAATAACAGAACAAATGCTACCAAAAAGAGCAAAAAAGCGTTACATGAAATTTGACAATGTATTGTAAGTATGTCTGGTGGAGACCTTATAAGGAGTAGGCATGGAAGAAAAAGAAGATGAATCAAGTAAGATAAATATTCCTAATGAGTGACGGAAAATGCTATACAGAAGCTAGTTTAGATAACACCTATGCTAAAGAAGTGTCTTTTAAAAAGACAGAGCTGTTGATGAAATACAACTGAACCTTAGAATTCTATCATTGCCCAAAAAGGAGGCTCAAAATAAGCTAAAGAAGGACTGGTAAGAATCTGACACTTCCCCTAAGTCCTTTTTCGAACTGTTGTCTTTTATTGTGCTTACAACCACCTTCTACATAAATTTATTTATTCTTTCACTTGGAAGAGGAATGCTATTGTTCTCTTTCCTCTTCCCCACCTATGACTTTTCTTCCCTAAACAACAAACTAATTGATAAAGCTAAAAATGAAAGCGAGCTGAAGATTAGAAAGATATTCCATTGTATCACTCTTGAACATGCCTCCGAAAACACTCCTAAAAAATCTTTTATTATGTTAATACATTTTGTATTGATACTGTTCCCTACTGAAATGTAGATAACAATAGCATTTATGAGCATGTTTGAACTGCTCTTTTTCTTTTTTCCCTACCAATTCTCAAGCTTACGCCATAATTGCATAGGACAGCTAGAGGCACAGCCATATGTTATGGACACCGTCTCTTCCAGAGTGATCAGCAACCCTCAGTTTCGGCTCGCACACTCCACCTATCATAGGTATGCCGACATCCATGACAACAGACATCCTGCCTGGCTCTCCCAGCTTAATTAGAAGTGTCATTTTTCTGGACTCAGACACTATGCAGTGAAATTGTAACGAGTCTAACGCATGTCTAAAACCATCATCTTCACAACAGACTGAGAAATACTTTGTTATCATAACAGGTCAACTATATCCTTGTTCTCCATATGATTTAATCGTAACTGCTACTCTTTACACAACATGCTGGAGGAGTTATATTCACCAACTCAGTGCTAGCAGGGCCTCCTGTAAGCATCATTAGCAGAGGAAGTGTTAAGGTGAATACGGACTTCACGCAGATAATGAGCATGCCGAAGAAAGTGACTCCGGAAAAGAGCAGCATTGGTTCTGAAATGTGTCATTGAATAGGCCTTTTAGTATTTCTATTAGCAATCTTGCTGGTGATACAAAGCTGGGGAATGTTATCAATACTGAGGTAGATTGGTATAGCAGAGGAATAATTGGATGAACTCAAGGAATGCAATAATACAGATGGGATAGTCTTTATTAGAACAACATGGCAGTTCTCAGTATCTAGGGATTAATAAGTCCCTCTGAGCTGTGGGCTCAAAGACCTAATCAATCATATGGTCCACACTGTTCTCACTCCACAAAAAAGGCAAGTGGCATGCTAAGGCTATATTAGATGAGGTATTTCTGGTAGAGATGCAGAAACCTGAGTATCATTCTATAAGATCTCGGTGAGCTCCCATCTGGATCATTATATACAGTCATGGTCAATAAAAAAAGTGAATTAAAGCACTTACAGACGAGTAGAGAGCTTACCACACATGCAGAAGTCAGAATAACTGTTTAGATAAACCAACACTGAGAGCAGAGCACATTCCTGTTAAGTTCAGCCACTGTTCTCTCCTACATGTTTAAAGTATCAGCACTGACACAAGTACTCATGGATGTAAATTATTCATACATAAAAGTCTGAAAATTGGAAAAGGTGTCTACATATCACTTCAATGATATTACTGATATTACTAATATCAGACTTACAAACTGCTGGATCACTAGTCAATACACATTTTAACCAAATCAAGTGAAGGCAGGACTGTATTTCTCTTACGTCAGATAGAGCAAATGATATATAATTTATGTCAGACACACACTGGCAAAAGGAGCAGGTCTGTATCAGAGAATTATTTTGTTTCAGAGCTGAGAAGTTCTGATTCGGAACTAAAAACCTTAAACTTGTATTTACTGCGTGTTCAAAATTATGGTCCAATGTTTTAGAGAATACAGAGTTATATGAGCAAAAGCCTTCAAAACCTCTACTCCCAAGCAGTTTTATTGATGCTGATGTTACAAAGAAATGACTTCATCAGGCAACTGGTAGCCATGTAATGAGAAATATATCCAATGCAGGTACTACCGTCCTCGTTTTACAGCACGGAGAACATGGAGTTACTCTATTCAAGGTCTCGACAACTCTATGTTATATTCAGTCTGCACCCCCAGTAAACAGCCTAATGAAATACATTTACTTTTTTACCTTCCCAATCTTCTCTAAGCCAGTTGATTTTGATCAAGGGCACACATTTACATTTCTTGGCACATAAACAATTAGTCATAGTACAGACAGCAGACCTAATCATTAGCTTTCCAGTTGCATGGGAGGAGAGATACAGGCATGTGTGCTACTTAAACTTCACAAACAAGGCTTACATAAACCTTTCAATGCAAGGGCTGATGACAAAGCAACTCAAATCAAAGCATTTTGTACTCTTCCTAAAATTCTAGCTCCCAGAATAACTTCAGTCTTTCCAAACAATATGACAGAATGCCGTCAGCACAGAAATGACTTTTAAAAGACCTTCTCCGAAGCTTGACACAAGGCTACCATTGAATCCAGTGGCCAAAATAGACTGTCATTTCCATAAGCTTCCTCCATATTTACACCAAAACCCCTAAAATAGACACAACTGCCATACCCAATCAATTATTACTACCTGGACTACTATACATGACCTATACAATATTACTCACGAGGGTTTACACTTCCAAAAATGACATCTTTAACTTACACATTGGTTACTTAGCATTTCTAAAATAATACTTCTGCTTCAGACATGACTGACAAGAGTAACTACTTAGTGATTTCCATCACAAAAAACAGAAATCCCACATGTTTAAAAATGGAAAATTTTACTGGATATTTACTTTATTCACTTCACGTACTCCCACATGTGACTAGAGAGTTGTGTGAAAAGCACGCTCAGACTATTAAATTCCTTTCATTTTTTGACATCTCAGCCCTCAGGTGACCAAGACTATCTGTTTACTGAAAGGGCAAGAATAAGACAATCAATCCTACATATTCACTAAGACACAAATCGTTGCTCCACTATGAAGAACTAAATGATTCAAAAATGTATTTAAGAGATTAAGTATTTTTTCCCTAAATGAAGAAACCAATCTGCAATAACAGTTAAGATTAATTTTTTCATAACTAAAAACATGGCTGTAAACAGGAAAAAACAACTAGTTACTAATTGGACAATTCAAACAAACAAGAAAAAGGCAATTTCACACAGAAATAGATGGTGCCATTGAGATATTTTATATTCTGGTGAGGTTTCTAAGTACAGAATACCTAGCAAAACACTATAGGAATTAACAAAAGACACTTGGCTGTCCGATAACATGACAAGCATTTCACACAGATGAAACAGCCTGGTGATCTTTTTATGACAGTCCCTCCCTCCTGCTGATTCACGGCTTATAAGTACTTGGCAAAGGGCAGCTTTCAGATTTCCTCCCAGGATGCTGTTCCAGCTCCTTCTGTCTCAGTAAACACCCTTCGCATTTCATTACCAAACCAAGGATGTGTCTGTTTATGTGATGAAAAAGGAAAGGAAAAGGAAGCAGGGAAAAAGGAAGAAAAGGGACAAGAAAGCAGAAAGTACAGAACACAAAATCCTGGCACTGGTCTGTGCCTTCTGGCACAGCCCCGAGCTAAGAGTAACACTGGGATGCTTTTTGCAGATGACACAACGCTGTATAAGCCTGTGTCCTCTGCATCGCCCCGTTGCTCCAGGGAAGTGCGATTTGCCTTTGGCACGAGCAGTGCTGAGCACCATCTCCCATTGCTCCAGCAGCGCTGGATGATGCAAGACAGAGGGGCTACACGGGCCCAGCCTCTTCACTCTGCACTCATAGCGTATGCTGGGCTGTGACAAAGTGAGTTTTCCTACTCAATTCGTGTAATGCATAGTCTTATCCTCTGCAGTGTGCATTTGTGTGCACGCACACCCCGATTATAAAAAAAACCCAACAAACTGAAGAAACCTGACTGCCTCTAAAGCTTCCCTGTGCGTGCCATGACACTTCAGCTCTGTTTTAAGTAACGACCTGCTCCACACAGACTATTTGCAGACGTGACGGATCCTACAGCAGTACTGCAATCTTCCATACCATTGGCTAATTAACAGGCAAGCTGCACATAAGTCAAAGAGCATGCTAAATATAGTCAAATATTTGTCCAGGTGTTATAAGATCATGCTAGTTGTTACGTGTAGTTAAGAGACAGCAAATGCTATCTATACTTTTCAATTTATTTTCCTGTTTTCATCGGGCAATTTTTTTGAAGCACATTAAAAAACCCCATGTGTGCAACAGGCACACAAAACTATTTAGAGCGGGCCTGTGCTGCCTGGAGTTGCTCAGGGAGATCTGAAGACAACAGAATCCACACCAGCCCTGAAAGCAGTAAGGACACGGATGTGCACGTTGTGTAGGTATGGTGCTACCTTTTGACTGCAGGTGTGCCACTACATAGCATCATGCTACGCCACGTGCACATGCAAGCTTGCACTAACTAGATGTGACTGAAAATTCCCACCATATGTGGGTCAATCTCTTCTGTGCAGACTTCTGTCAAAGTCTTTCAGGAAAGGCGTTTTGACTTTGGTTTATCCCCCTAGAACTTCCACATGCCTACACCAGTAGCTTGAGTCAGTCTAGTTCAAAGCCACCTAATTCTTCTCCTTTGGTTGCACAAGAAGCTAGGGACTGCACAAGGCAGCAGATTTACAAGGAACAAGGGATGCAACATGTATAAGGAGATTCAAAAGTTTACATTCTTGAAAGTTAGACCCCAAGTTACTGGTATGCACCTATAGTCCCTAAACAGACCATGAGGAGCCACACGATGGTTTCTACACATGTATTGCTCTGGGTAATGAGCTGTCTAAATGGTTTTCTAGTCATGAAGTAGATCTTCATCATGCCAAATGCTTTATGAACACAAAACAAGAAGTAT
Source organism: Fulmarus glacialis (assembly GCF_000690835.1). Classification (NCBI taxonomy): domain Eukaryota; kingdom Metazoa; phylum Chordata; class Aves; order Procellariiformes; family Procellariidae; genus Fulmarus; species Fulmarus glacialis. The sequence goes on along the minus strand of NW_009195984.1, from coordinate 4,898 downwards.
TCCCAAATGCAAACAGTTAGACTCCCAGGATACGATTCTCATCCAGGGAAAGGATATTTTCATCAATTACCCTGATTTGAATACGTCAATTCAAATGTGGAACGTCCCAAAAATGTAACCAGTATTTCATTAAAGTTGGCTTTTATTCAGGTAAGAGTCCATTTTTACAAGCAGTCACACTGGACAACAGAAACGTCATTAGTCTCCCTAAAATCTATAAAAGCTGCACAACCTTGAGCCCCATCTGCTGGTACCTGATCTATTAACAAACATAGGGAAGGTATCCTTGGTATTACAGGGGAGTACTACCGAAGGTCTTATGTACAAGCCTACCAAAGTTACTTATAGATTCATTTGGTAGTGTGGGTTTGTTTCTTAACAGATTTAGCTTCATCCTCAAATACATGTTTATTACACAGAGTTACAATTGTTTCTGGATAAAGCTAAAAAAACCCAGCATGGGTATTTTAAGGACTGCATTTGCTTATAAAGCATTGGACTTACTCTTTAAATGCCTAAGATGGTATTATTATTGTCTATACCATTAAGTTATCTTTTCCCTTTGACTTCTCTATCCTAGTCTATCATTTTGATGATTCTGCTGTCCTTAGGCTTTTCTGCTGGAATAGTCCCTGACTGAAATTGTGCCAGATGATTTAAATCCTCTTGTGGCAATACTAGTAAAAGAAACCACATCATTCCCATTTCAGATAGCCACATCACTGCTAAACACGGAAGACTGTCAAGTTAAATAAGCTGCTGCTGAACTGCAGCCAAAAATCCAGCTTCCATCTAAAAAACAGCAAAGGGAATACTGAAATGACTGGGTATTTGTTCACAAACCTGAGAAGGAATGTATGCATTTACCTTTAGGATTAAATATACTCAGATTTTAGTCATTTTCTTTAGGTTGGTATTACTTGATGAAATATTTGAAATACCTTAATAATCATGAAGACCTTAGTGACAGACCATAACATTTTTGGTACTAGCCACTGTATTCAGGAAATACCCAGTTCTTATGGCACATCTAATATAAGTTCTCATCTTTTCTTTGCTCTCTGCCTTTTATGAAGAGTAACAGCTTTATCTTTTTGTAAGAAAATACATACTATATATATTCATTTTCTTCTGAAGATAGTTATGGAAGTCTGGAAATTCATTTGCTTCAAGAATTTCTTCTATTACATTACTCAGTGGTTTTAATTGCAAATTTTAAGCTGAATCACTATATATATTTAATTATTTTAAAACGAAAAATGCATGCAATTCTAGAGCAGAAAATTACTATTTCTGTTTAATGAAAGCCTGTAATCAGCATGATTTACTTTCTTACTCCTAAAAACTTCAGTAGTTATGAAGTTAATGAAAGAAATGGGAAATGGCTTAAAAATAACTGTAACATAGCTGAAATCAATGGAGTATATTTAAAACCTCCGATTTTGAAGGATGAACATTTGAAACCTGTTGGTCTTGGTGATCAAGAAACAATCCCTTCAGGTACTAATCTTCAAACTACCATATGAGTCTAGCAGTTTGATGGTTTGACCTGGATTTACTAACTTTGGTGACTGGGGGGCGAGGGGAAAACACCACCAGAAACTCAAAAAGAAACAGGAGAAGTTTCCTTCTTTTGGATTCATCAAAGGTTACATATGTCTCTTCTTCATTGAAATACATGGTTTCAATAATTTTAGTGAAATTCTTATGAACACAGTCCTGATTCTTCTCCAACCAAGCCCACCAGAACACAGCATCATTACCAAAGATGGGGGAATAAACAAACACCAAAAAAACCCAGTGAAAACAAAACGTGAGTCCTACAGAGAAGTGGAGAGAGACTTTCAGCTTGGCTTGAGAAGGATCCTGCTTCTACACACATTCTCATAATCTCCAAAGATGCCTCCACCATGGCACTAAACCTTCCTACTATTTCATCTCAAAGGTTATTCCAGTGACCACAGCACAAGCATCACCAGTAAAATTCGGGTGACATATTCTGATGTGGTCCTGGCTGTACACCATCATCATGTACAGCATCAAAGAACTCAAAAATACAGATGACCTCAAAGAGAGATTGCTCCATCTTGCTCCAGGAGAACATAAAGTAGCCACATAATTCCCCTGAAATATGATTTAAAAACAAGATTTTTTTTAAGCAGAGCATATTTACTATTAAAATAAGAGAAATTTTTATAAATTAAAAAAAAAATCCCAAAGTTTTATGACAAGCCACAGCTTTGCTCACATCTATTGCTAAATCAAAATTCACCTTTGCTAATTTCTGAGAATGACACAGACAAATGTATCCTGCCACTTGAGTTACAGCAAGTTCAGCTGTAACCTTATTAGAAGAGTGAGAAGCAAGCATACAGAGAGTCAATAAAAAGACACAGGGAATGCAGCCCAAGCAGGAAACTCCCCTGGTAAGCTGATACTAGTAAATATCATATTTAGATGCTTGAAACATTACTCACAAAGTAAGACTTCATAGTATCATCATACTCAAGTGCATGTTGGCTTTATTATAGTATTGGTTGACGTTCTACAGCTATTCAACCTATTTCCAGGCTCTTTTCTTAAGGTTATATAAAAACCAAAACTTTGCGCAACTCATGTCCATAAAAGAAAACAAAGGAGTAGCAAATGCTTTAAGGTGCTGTTCTCTGTCAAAAACCTGTGGCCAAACTCTCAGCTGGTGGAAGACAGAGCTGCTCCAAAACTGCCTGAGAACCAGGCTCTGGCTTTCAACCAGAAGCAAGCAGGGCTCCTTCTGAAAACAGCAACTGCTGACAAAAGGCGAAGGAGACAAAAGCATAAATAACCTTAAGTTACTTTTACCTCTATGGCTCCTTTCCTCTGAGACTCTGCTATCACTATTTCTACAAAGATGTTTTCCCATTTTATCTTTTCAGTAGGACTGAACATTAACCTATGCAAGATCTGTCCTCCATTCAATTTTTTTTCTGACAGTAAATAATGTCCACCCAAAATCTTTTTATAATCTGAGATTTCAAAAGTCTACGGGGACAAAAAGACTGTTATGTTTCAGTCAGGTCTTCTCAACACCTTTCCCCAAAAAGCCAGGTAGAAAATTACAAATATTTTAATCTGCTTTATTTTTAGCTGTAGCTTAAGACCATTTTTATCTTTAAGAGGAAATAAAAATTAATTTCACCTGTTTCAAGAATTGAGCAAATTAACGTACAGTTCTTCGAATATGCTATCCCTTCCTCAGTTTGTGCAGACAGGGGACACAATGTAAGGAGATTCTCTGTTTATCAATGGTTCATTATCTTTAAGTGTTAATACATGCAGCTTTGTTAATACTATTTAAGCATAAGACACCTAAAATATTTTGCAAGTGGGAGCTAGAGAAAAATGGATAGCTCCTCATCTTCCTTTGGTAGCACACAGATTCTGCAAATAGAGCACAAAAGGAAGTCAGGGTCCCACACCAAATTAACTCACAAGTCTGATTCCCACTTGACAATTCTGACTCTGCACTTACAAAATTGGTAGAGATCTATTTTCACAAATATGCCCCTATATAGTCTCAGCTGCCAGTAAGTACTTTGCTTCTTTCATGTTCCAAAGGAGCTATGCAGCTTTTTTTTTCTAAGAAGGGAAAAAGGAGTTTTGCAAGTGTAACAGTTAAAAACAAAGAAACAAAAAAGTTTTACTGATGTGGACCAATGACCTCCATTTGGCCTAACGGAGGCCTAATTAGCAGACCAGTGCCTCGAACTACCAAGATTTGCTGCTCACCACAACTTACTCCAGAAATGCGCTTCTCCTCCTGCAGGACAAATTGGACCTGACTAATGTTGCCTAACATAAAATCACATTTCTCTCTCTCTTTCTCTCATGAAACATGCTCTAGTACCCAATGAGTTTATTGAATCATTACACACAGTCATCTAAAACATCCGTGGATATTGCCTAAGGTAAATAATTTTCTAAGTCAGTTCAATTAAATCATCCACCAGACTGCTTTTTGAAGGCTGATGATACTGGTGTGATCTGCATGCAATTATTATCCAGCCTTTCTGTTCTGCGTAACATATTATTTGCATTGATAGCGTTAAAAAATACTTTTCTCTTTCACTCTTGTTTTTCAAATGATTTACACTTTGACCTTCATGAACTAAGTCTGAAATTATCTCTCAGTTGACTATATGACTTGCCCAAGACTGCAGTCCCCTAATTATCCAGTTTAGGCTGGAGTATTACAGAGCATACCAGAACAAGGTGTATGGATGTCCCTTCCTTGGAAACATTGGAGTATTACAGAGCATACCAGAACAAGGCATATGGATGTCCCTTCCTTGGAAACGTGCAAAGAAAGAGGCTGTGGTAACATGGAGGGGTCTCAGACCTCAGCCCAGTGCAGCGTAATGCTTGTACACACACTTGGGTCTGGGAGCTTGGAAGTTCCCCACTTCTCTCACTTTAAAGAGACTCTCTCCTGCATACCCTTTTCTTTTGAAGGAAAACAAGTACCAGAGCTTAAGAGTGCAATGGATCTGGTTTATTCTCCAAAGTCTTTGTAACAGATTCATTGCTTCTTGTTCAAACTTCCATTTCACTCTTTTTTCAGCTCAAGTAGTATGGCTAAAATGCAGATTTTTCTCCCAAACACTGCCAACTAGACTCAGCTGGACACGTTCAACTAGCTGACTTGAAAACTTTGTTAGGGATAGGTTTTCCCTTTTCACCACTTACTTCATGTACTTGCACCCCAAGGGCAGACAGAAGAACTTTTCCTAATGCATCCTGGAATTTCTGGACAGAAAGAGAGATTTGAATAAAGAAGAACAAAGATTTGAGCCTTAATCTTCAACTTCTCCAAGAAGCACGCTAACAAGTAAACTAGAATCATAGAATCATAGAATCAT
>NW_009195983.1:59670-78082 GCF_000690835.1 Fulmarus glacialis | reverse complement strand
CCTCAGTACCCTCGGGTGGATCCCATATGCATTCCCTATAAAGAAACAGGCTTGAACAATTTTTCAATGTCTGGACAGAAAGACAAAAACATTCAAAATGCTGAAGCTTTCATAACAAATCCACATGTATCACAAATGATAGTTCAAAACCAGACTGCATCAGGTATATGGCTTTGGTTTTTACCACAGTCAGCTGATTACTGAGCTTCATCTGTCACAAACCAACTGTCAGCTAAGAGAAAGGTCACTGAAGATGGTTAACAACCATTTTGGTTTGTCCAAGGAAATGAAGGGTCAGCTTTTTTTTTCAAAGAATTAAAATCACTTACAATTATTTTTGTAATTCCAGTACAGAAAGCTGACAGCAAATATACTTTGTTTCTTCTATGTGTTATTAAAACATGGCTTTGATCCAGGTGACTCAACTGGTATATGAGTTTACAAGTGCACAAGGGCAAATGGACAATCTAAGCTTACAGACGCTGCAAAAAGTTATTTATTCATGTCTGGGCAAAAATAATTATAGCCTTTTCAGTTTAGCGATTTATTCAAGTTCATTCAAATGCTTTAATAATGCAAATGTTTTAGTGTCATGAATATATTTACCCATGCTTTAACAGAAGAGAAATAAATGAGTTATCCTTTTCCAAACTCAGTGTTTATAGTTGTAAAATTAAAAACTGCAGTACATGACCTTCAGTCGCATATGTCTGGCAGAAATCAAGATTTAAGCTGGCTTTTCTAAATGGCTCCACACAGCCTTAACTTTCCATTAGGTTTCTGTGTTGTAACCGTGAGATGGCTGGGGACGGTAAAACTAAGAATCTATGTAAATATATCCAATGTGTTATTAATTTCTTTAAAGAAATGAGTGCGATTGGCAGAGTGCTTTGCAGGTTGAGAAGGACTGCTGCTTACCAAATCTGTCCACCATAGAATCTAAAGGTGAAAGAATGACCATCTGCACATCATCCACATAACAGGAGGCTACTTGCTGAGAATAAAAGGAGAGTTCCTGAGAAGCAAGGAACACTATGAACAGTTATTTTTGAGAGGGATACAAGATTAATCTCTTTCTGATGCATGCTGAGAAGCCTTCTTTTGCAAAATTAGAAACTGATCTGGAAATAAATAAATCATAAACCAAAGGGTCCCATACTGCCCGCTGATTGTTTTAGTGAGTTGCCACCTGCTTTGAGGGTCACGGTGGATGTAGGTGGATATAAGTGACATATGCACTGTAACAGAAGCCATGAATGCTAAACTGGTCAATGGGACGTAATAGTTCACAAAATGATTTGGAATGACCACCCAAAGCTTCTCAATCTTCTAAAAATGCTTGGAAATGCCTGCCCCAAAAAACACCCTCCTAGTGTCCATTAACAGGTTGTCTAGTTTAGCTGCAAATATCGTAAACATAACATAATATTTTCTGGGATATTTCCTATGGATCTGTGTGCTACAGATTGGTCTGTGTTTCCACCTAAGACATTTGCCTTGGTCTGTAGGGTTCTTCCAGGTTAAAAAAGGATAGAGTGTCAAAACACCGCTCAGAGGTACAGAGACCGGTGCAAGCTATAACCGAGTTCCTGTCTAGGCTTCATCTTGCATGTTGCCCTCCTGGCAAACTCTGTCTGCAAAAGTGGGGGAGGGAAATTCTCCAAAGCCAGGTTCTCTTTATTTCTTGTCTCCTTTCCCTTCTTGTGTGGGAGCAACTCATTTGGGACAAGGCTTTCAGGCAAAATTCTCTTGTTTCAAATAGTTGCCTGAACTCCCCAATGCACCTCCCAGGAAAGGGCAAGGAGCAAAAGACACTGATTTTTCTCTGTTTAGCCCATAGTGCAACTACCTGAAAAAAACAAAGAAAGAAAGATTTCCACAGTGAAAATTTCCCTCCCACAGATCAAAGCCCAGTCTTGGGATACAGCTGGGAGTGAGTAAGTTTTTTCACCTGAGCTGTTAGGCTAAAGTTTGAAGTTTAAAATTCAAAATTCTCAGAAAAGCACTGTAGATCAGGGAATTGGCGAGTCTAGTTCTTCCTGCCTGCTAGGAAGAAAAAAGCTGGCGTCATCCTTACAACGTACATGTGATGAATATGTCTCATACTGCCTTCAGTCTACTAGTAGGCTAAAATACCGCTATAATAAACCCAGAGGCCTTAACATGAGAAAAAAAAGATGGATTCCAGCTGAGAGACTTGGATATAAGAACAACCTAGCATGTGCTAGCCAAGTGCAAATAACTGTAGTCCTATAATGATTTGAACAATCTGTTTCAACTCCTGTGAGTTCTCTTTAATACTGCAGACTCTCACTGTATGTGTCAGACTCCAAACAGTAGATTGATTGAAAGTTTTGTCTATCTAGGTGTCTTAGTCTGTGTAGAAGTAGGAAGCGGTACAGGGCTAACAGGAGAAGGCTGCGAGTCGCTGGTGATCACTCATTCACGTGGAAGTACCACTGGATGATGTAACTGGCAGTTCTACAGAAGAGACAGCCTGGCCAGGGGTACCAGTAACTAATCATTCAGTCACCTGGCAAAGCAGAACGGGGGGTTGTTTGTCAAGAGGAGCTGGAATTTGTTTTTTCAAGGGCTTCTGGCTGGTTGTTTTAGACAGGATAAATGATAGAAAAGGAACAAGATGGGGAAGAAAAAAACCCACTAAAGTAAAACTTGGAGGAATTTGGCCAGTCCTTTAAAAACACACCCCAAGAAGCAAATAAAAACCACCCCAAACAGCTGAGGAAGGTAGGAAACTGAACCAGGGAAAGGCATATAGGCATTTTGCTTTTCTGTCTCATCTACTGAGTTCTTTTCCAGGTTCACAGTTCAGATTCAATAGGATAAGGTCTCTTGTTCCACATGGCCCTCTGGATTGAACTTGCAGACTAGGCAATATATATGATGCCATGGGCAGGAATTGCCAGCTGTTGCCAAGGGTTCAGCTATATAGTGCGTGCATCCCCATTGCCCCTGAGAGCATTTGCCCCAGTTGCCTTCTCTACCCTTTTCCAAAGCCCACACTGGCAGCACTCATACTTTCTCTAGCAGCAAAAAAGTTTTCAGGGCACTCAAAGTAGTGGAAAACACTAGAGAAATCAATACTTTAATTCAGAAACATATGCCTCCGTAACAAGAACGGTGAGGCTCAGCCCTCTCTGTGGGTCACACACCAAGGACCAAGAGTGCCACATACAGCATACTGCAGTTCTAGCAAGCTTCTTTCCATCCCAAACTAGTGATAACAGCACAGATGGGATGCTTAAGCAGCTTCTGGGAATGCACCACATCCCTCTCTACCTTCTCGTTGAAACGGTGAGGCTCTTCATTCACCTGCTACAGCGCCGTTCCAGTAGCACATGTGGTACCAAAGCCATTGAGCTGCAACAACAGATAGGAATGAAATGCCTCTTTGCTCCCCCTCCAGCATATCCATGCCTATATATTAAAGTGTCAGAACTGGCTGTCTTGTGGGAAAATGAGAACCTGGAGGTTTTGGACTTCTCCCATAATCCATCCGACTGGAACACGCTCATCATTATTGTCTCTGCGTCACTCCTTCTGTTACTTTCGAATCAATCTATTCTCATTTATGTCCTTTTCAGAAATATGAAACGGGGGAAAAAAGTAAGCATATCAGTGACAAACTCCTTCTCAGCTGCCAACACCATGAAAAAGGATTTAGCTGAGCAAACCTCAACTTCTTTCTGGATTCACAGCACAGATGCAGAGTTAATATAAGCTGTTTCAAAACCTGACACTGTTTCGATAAATGTGCACCAGGTATAATATACATGTATTGCATTTATAATATGAGCTACTTTCCTTACCTATTAAGTATAAACCACATCTCAGCGCAGTTAATACAGCCTGAAATCTGGATAATCCACTTAATTTTTAACAGATATGTTTTAAAAATAGATCCATTTCCATTAAGACACTTCTTAGAGCCCCACAGAAACTCCAAATTGTATCTGGACTGGTAATGGAAAAGAATAATTTCTTTCCAGAGTATCAGTTCAAATCCAGTCCAGACTGGTAGTAACCTGAAATTGTTATCTTCTAGAAGTTATCTGATCGCTTTATTCCCTATGGACAAGTGTGCCCATTAGAAATATGCAACAGCTGGCATAAATCGGCTTCTTGCTGGCATTCGCTAGAGTGAGGCAGGAGAAAGTGTGTGGTTGGAATCTAAATGATTCCTCCCTCGAGGTGGTCTGGCCAGCACGGGTAGAGGCACTTTAATTGGAAAGGGAAACTTGAACTTTGTACTTAATGGGTGAATAAATGGAAGGCTTCAGTCTGCAGGACTGTCAGATTGGTAGCTTTCACAAACACTCAAATCAAATACCACATCTGACTGGAAGAAATTAAGATGTAAATATCCAGGAGCCAGTGCCAAGCCCAGTGAAATCAGAAAACAGATTTGCACTATTTTGGTTCTGTGCCTCAAAATATATCAATACATCAAGACCTTGTTGCCTATAAAGATGGTTTGTCATGTTTTAAAAAAGGTACAAAAGACTTCAAATCTTTATCCTGTGCTCTGCCAACAAAACAGAAAAAAAAACCACTTAAAAAGTGGCTTCTCCTGTAAAAAATCAGATATTTATGTAGAGAGGGGTTAATTGGACACTACCATTGCTATCAACAGAAATTTGTCTCCGCTAAATGTGAGCTCTTTTCAGAGAATGATAAGCAGCCCATCCTGTATCTACTGTGTCTACTTACTGATGAATCATGTCAGTGAGGCAATTTATAGGGCTCTCAGAGTGACCACTGGACAAGTCATTGAAAGCAAATATGAGATGTCCCATAAGTTTATCCTGAAGTATTTTTAAATGCAATAGTCGAGACATTTATACCAACAGAATCTAAACATGTGTTGAACCTCCTGAGCTTTTAAGAAAATGAGGTTATTCCTTTCTAGGCTGCCTGTCCACTCCAGAAGCTCTGACTTCAGGAGGGTCGGCTGCTAGCACCAGGCTTCACTGTCATCCAGGGCATCTCAGGGCTCAGAAGGTGAGCTGCTAGTCACGGACAGCTGGTGTAGACTAATGCATGTAGTCTATACTCCTGACTGTCAATATGTGAAGCACCAGCTGTAAGGAAACGTAAATTGTACAGTTGATTTGGTTTTGCATATCAAATATGTGCAGCATATTATTCACAGATTCTGTTAATTAATCCTGATGAAATCATAATGAAAAGAACATTAACACTAATAGATTTGGATGAGATGAAATTTCAGACCTTCCTGACATTCGCATTTGTGGCACATACCATATTAAAAAACAACCAACCAGCTTCCTTCTTGCAATACAAGCATTAGCTTCCCCAAAGGTAAAACAGAAGGTCAGCTTAAAGGTCCCATTTTCTACAATGAACAGCAATGCTTTAAATGACATAGAACAGCATGCAAGCATTAGAGCTATTGTTTTCATAAAGCTATTCTGCTAGTGACTATTCATAGCCACCCTCTGGCACATGATTCCTTTCCCAAGCAGCTTTCCAATTTAGGTTTCCATAGACTACGGTTTGACTGAGTAGCTAGAAGAATTCATGCATGTACGCTATAAAGTTTCATTATCCTTTTTTTTTATTAATAGCCTTCCTTACAGGATATGTTCTGTGGCTGCGCCCGGACGGCCTTATTTACACTTCTTGACTAATGAGGGTTCACCACAGAGAGATCACAGGGTTGTGCAAAGTTACATCTTTTTTCGAAGGCTCAGGAGAAGGCAACTTTTGATGGCAAGCAGTTGGACCTTCATGAAAGTCCCCCTGGCAGCATCAGTGACTGTTCAGAGTGTGAACTAACGCCTCTCCTGTGCTGGTCCCAGGCTGGTCACTGGCTGCCATGGGAGGCTCCTGGAAACCCACCACAAGCCCCTACTTGCAAGGCTTGTGAGTAGCTGCTGATGCCAAATGCCAGGATTATACGAACAGCAATCATAATCCAGGGCAGGGTCTAGCCCATAAGACATATCTTTCAGCCAAGTTGGAAACTATTGCGTAATTTCTCACCCAGACTCTAATAGCATTTGTTTAATCAATCCTTTCCTTCAGGGTGGTAGATACTTCTAAAGTTATCCTTTTATCTTTTCTCTCTCTCTCTCAGACGACCATGTATTTCTATTTAAAATGCAACTGACAAAATCAAAATGTACCTCAAGCTTTTCATATCTGCAGTTTTGATGCTGTAACACCTCCAGCTGACTAGGTAAACTGATGATCACATCAGAACAAATTTTCACAGAAAATGTAAAAGATGCAGTTTCATTATGCAGAGGTAACACACTGCTTATTCCCGGAAATTCTGCAGTCTTCTGGAAAAAAAGAAAAGCAACGAAGAAAGCTTGGAATAAAATATCCACCTTTGACTACCCTAGAAGACAGTCCCCTGTGGTCATTTTAACTGGCTATGAAATGGTCTCCACTTTACACTTTCCTAAAGTATGCACGAACAGGAGACTTGCATCACAGTTTATCTTTCGTTTTCTTGTATATTTGTACTCATGGCTTGTGAAGGCTTAAAAATGAGTATGTATGATGCCCAAGTTATATCCATCTGTCACCAGCACTAAAGGCTGCTGCATTTTAAATCACTTCAGCATACTGCTTTCACAGTGACTCAGCCGTGACAGGGGCGTCCACCCTGAGGGTGAGAAGATGATTCAGTATTCATTAGTCTACCTTAATGCAGTCTCTCCTCAGCAGGAGAATAGCCAATCATGTGCCTTATCCGTGGCTGTTGCTGTGATTTATCCACTGAGGATTGACCTACAATCAAGAACTTTACTTAAAACCTTTTGACAGGCAGTTAGCTGCCAGTCCAGAGATAAAGCTGAGCTAAATGCACCCATGCTAATTTCAGACTTTGCTTTTCTTTCATTCTGAGAGCTCTCCATAATGCATTTGAACAAAATAAGTCAAACACATTGCTTAGACATGTATATTTTTTTTCATAAATCAGAGACATTCTGTTTTTCTTGTATGGGGTTTTTGGGAAAAAAAATATTGAAAGGATGACACTGCTCTTAGTACATCACTTCAGAGATCCCCAACCCTGTGCAGGATTTCAGGACGGTGTTGTAATGTAAAATTAAAGCATTAAACACCTTGAGCGTTCTGGGTCAAAACTGAACTTTTTCTTTTGTGAAGGTGGGAAAACAGACTCTGCTTAACTAAAGAACAGAGAGCGAGATGGGTCTGATTCCAGCACACTGTTCTCAAATAAACCTGAAGTTGAAACATTTTGAAGCTCCCTGCACCAAGAGACAATCTAAAATGCTTTCTAAGGGTGGCTGATTTGATAACAAGACACGAAGTGGGGGAACAGAGTGACAGACTTGTCAGTCTACCTATATAAAGAAGTCTGCTTTCTATTCTCTGTGCTGATATTTCCTTGTCAAACTTTTCTTGTGTTTGTGGGGGAAGGGGAGAAGAGAGAAGGTAATAAGCTGGGTTTTGTTTTGTTTTGTTTGTTTTGTTTTGCTTTGCTTTAGAGACACTCCCAAATATGATCTTTTCTTCCAGCCTGCTGTAGTTTCTGAAATAATATGCACAACAAACATTCTGAATCTCAGTATTTCCCCCTGTACCTTTACAGAGCCTTTAATTCAGTCAATACGAGACACTTAGTTTCAGTTTAGAGAAGGCAGGACTGAATGCCTCAGCCCAGAGCGAGGGGGAAATGAGAAGGATGAACCCAGAAGAAGGATCATTTCTAAAGTGTTATTTGGCCTTATGTAAATTTAAATTCAGAGAGAGGAAAAAAAAAATCACATTTTTTCTTGCCTAAGGGTGAAATTATTGGACTCCCAAGGAAGCTAGATAGATTTAGAAGATTCAGGTGCTTTCAAATACCTAGTCAATTTATAGATAGCGGTTTTCCATATACTCCCATGATTGAAGAATGAATGAATCTGACAGCCAGCATCTCGGTAAGGTAAGGACTCAGACTGATTTTTTTTTTTTCCCCAGTGTCAAATCAGTGTCCTTTTTTGGGGGAAAAATATCCCTATTTGAACTCAGTTTTCTGATTTACTCCTGACTCCAAGAGAAAAAAGGAGAGGAAGTAGCCCATAATTAATATAAGCATAAACATGTTTTGATTTGTTTTAATATCTCTCCCTTCTGTCAACTGCAAGCACTATCAGATGGAGTTAGCATTAGCCATCAGATAATTCTCAAAATGTTGGATGTCTACAGACCATGTAAGTTGTGAGATATTTTTCGATAACCTTTTCTTAAATTCAGCAAAAAGTTTCCCCTAGGTCAAGAGTAATATGTTTTTTCTTTTGGCTTTGAGGTTTCTTTGGTGCCTAAGAGGAACCCATGAAATAAAACCGACAGCACTGAAGGCTAATGATGGAATTCAGCCCATGTATGTGCACTTTACCAATTCTCTGTCATTTGAATCAGTTTTTCTAATTGTTACTAGGTGTCATACGTTTTAAGTCATTTAGGCTGTTTGCTTTTAACTGATAAAACTTATGTTTTAAGTAGCTTTTTGAATTCATGTGTGTGTAGAAATTTTCTGTGTTGTATCAGACGGAGAACTGGGACTTCCAAATGTCCAGCAGCCATGACACAATCCAGTACTCATGTCAAAAGGTCTAGTGAAACTTCTTGAAGCCTTGGTTCTGAAAAAAGCTTTAAAAATCTTGTTTAGCAAAAGCTTATTTCTCTGTAAAAGCAATAGATGATTTGTATGCACCTGAATGTTACCATTTTTAAGTCTGCCAGACAAAGCCGTAATAATGATTTGTATGTCTGGTATGTATTGGTATTTTTGATCCTCTGCTTTTCAGATAAGTAGATGGGGAATGGATGAATGCTATGAAGCTGTATGGAAGCATATGAAGCGTATGGAAAGGTAAATAAAGCATTGTAAAACAATGTGTTTAGCTAGCCTCCAATTTTAACTCCTGCAAGCACTACAGCAAAAAGATTGGTAACATTTACTGATTAAGGCTACAAAGGCAATAGTCAATCCATGCACTAAGATAAACTATGTATGACTGGGATTTTTATTTTACATTAAAAAAATACCTAATAGTCAACAATTAAAGCCCTAGTAATACTTGAGTCAAAATCCCAAAGCTGAGAAACACCAAAGTAGTTTTATGCATTGCTGTATGGCTTGCCCTTGTTTATACTTAAGTGCAAATATTGCTTTTGATTTTTAAGGTTGGTCAAGGTTGGTTCTAGAGTGCTTCTTATGTTTATTTAACCTTAGGATGACAGAAAGTTATGCATATTTGATTTTGTAACCTGTACAGTAGCAGAAATTTAGTTATGCAGTACCTTTCACAAATGCTTTCTACCACTGATTTCATAAGAAAGTTGCTCACACATTACAGAAATATTTTGAAGCTGCTGGTACTGCAAGGTCAATCTGAAGCAAGAAGCAACAACTAAATTTCTCCTGTTTGACTTTCGCTGGTTTGAAGATTTTTTCTTCTTCACCTGGGATTTTGGTGTTTTGTTTTGTTTTGTTTTGTTTTTTAACCTGTCAGAAGCAAATCAGACTGTGCTCATTCTACCAACATACGAGTACTGGGATGGAAAAGAGAATTTCAGGAGAAGTTTTAAAATGCCCTCAAACTGACCTTTACTTTTGTATGTGAGAATTAAACACATGAGCTTTTCCCAGTTTTACCATTTTTTTGTCCAGAGCTGGAAGGTATTCAGACTGTTATTTGAGTTCTTATGAATACTGTCTACTTTCTGGACTTCATCTAATGCCCAGTCAAGTTAGCAGAATACTATGGATACTCACCCATATCAATTAACTTAGATTCACACATTTTATCCCCCAAACAAGTAGAGTAGTATGCAATACTTCTCCTCAGAAATTTCTGCTAAGCCATTTAAAAAATCTGATATTTTGGTGGGTTTGGTGCTTCTTCATGAAAGAAGACATCACTCCAAAGTCTATCAAGAAATAAAGAACTGTCTGATGTGACACATATCCTCTCTTCCTGTGAACACCCATATTTAAATCTTAACAATTTCCCTCTCATATTTTACCGCATCCTTCTGCTCATCACATGACTTTCTACCCTGTCTGTCTGTCTGTATAAAATATTAAGGTTGCCCACAATGACTTAGAAGATCATGTAATTTTGCAATATATTATACAATCAATTCTCTTGAGTACTAGTTTAGCAAGATTCAATTCTTTTTGTGCTGCTTAGGAGGATGAGGCTTAATTCTATCACAGACAGAAAATGTAAAGTGGTTTTGTAATCTAAAAACTGTGAAGGTCAGAAGACTGTATTCAAGTTAATGTAAACAGAATATGATGTTAAAAATGTAAAAAGAATATGATGTTAAAAATAAAGCCAGAGATGTAGAAATAATGTTACTGTAGTCACTGCTTTTCCTCGTAAGGGAAGGATAATGAGAAATATTACTTGACCCAAACTCTTCTTTTAAAATAGCTTAATAGTAAACTAAAAAGAAAAACAGACAAAAAAAAAGTATATTCAAAACAGATTGCAAGACGTCCTCTGAGTCCTCTGATCTCACTCATGAGTGCTAGTAGTAGCAATTGCTATCTTGCCACTCATGTGAAATACTTTCCCGTGTGAAATCACATCAGCCTTACCTAACTGCTTTCTAAAGGGTATTCCTATGTAAAAGGGGAAGGGAGGAAACCACTGATGCACCATGACTGCAACTTTACATTATGAAGGATATTGTGTTTTCCCTATGGATGAGTTGCCTCTTGGAGTATGAAATTCTGGAATACGCATTAGGTTGCTGATTGAAAAGGACCAGTTCAGAGTATATTCAGTACTATTACATTTCTCATAGTTCTAGATATAAATATAAATAGCTATCAGTGGCTCTCTTGGTTGCTTGTAACTTCTTCATGACTGTTCATAAAAAAGTCCAGTATTCAGAATTTGACAGGTACTTGATAAGCTTTTCCATTTCCTCTTTGCAAGAGTTTAATTTCCTTTACTCATTTAATTGCTTGTATTTCCAAACTTTCAAAGCCTATCCTCTTAAAAATGGATTTGCAAAAGCAGAAGACAATCACTTCAGCAAATTTTGAATTATCCTGACAGAATGTAAATGTACATTTTTCAGGACTAAAACCAAAAAATGTCTTTGCCTATAAGTATTCTGTTTAGTGGCTAAATATTAACAGTTCACCTGCATCTATAGCTCAGAATTACAAGCTCCCATCGCACCTATTTGGTCTTTACAAGACAGGGGAAATTCAGAGTCAAGTCACCTGACACAACTTGACAAACTTCCACGATGTAATACAAATGGGAGGGATCCTGTCATTTCAAGTAATGTGAAGGCTGAAAAGTTTGGATCCACTTGTCTGTGAAGAAGACTTCTTTTGCATCAATGCAGTCTCTTTGCAGAGCAAAGATGTGGTACAAACAGGGTAAAAAAAAGATCTTAACACAGTGGATGAGAGTGTTCTGAATACACATAGGTTTTCTGCATTTTTGGATTGTTAAATCTCTATGATAGTGACAGAATATCCTAATAAATGCTAAGAAATCACATGGCTAAATAGCACATCAAGGTGATATAAACATACTGGTCCTCTTCACTTTAATTTGCTATGGTTACTCTTGGTTAAATAGCTGAAACATAACCAAATGGATAATTTCATATTAATAGAGTCAGAGCTGAGGTTACACTGTGTACTTTCATTCCCCATGGTAACCATGAATAGGATGTACAACTTTTTTTTTTTTTTTTAAATGAAATTAATTGGATTAACAACCAGAATTAAGAACCAGAAGTGATAGTTTATTAATGTATCAATAACCTCCGTGTCCACAAAAATGAGTCATTGCTTCTGTGATTAGATGAAGGAGAGATAGGATGTGTTCATGGACATTCTATTTTATTAAATCTATGTTGATATGTAACGCCTATGTACAGAAGGGCCTGACTGACTTTTAAGGGGGATTTCCATCTCTGTGAATTTAGATCTTGTACAACCCAGATTATAGCCAGCAGAGATCCAGAACAAAGGCAGTGATACAAACACTTAAAATTAGTTTGAATTTAGGTCATGATCACCTGAACTTTGTGATCCTTGCTGGCTCTTTTCTGCAGAATACTTTTTTTTTAATTGAAATTTTGCTACAGTTTATCTACATCAAGAAGATTCAGACTTTCCATTTCCTCACAACTCAACTGGAAAACAAAAAACCTACCATCACACTTATAGCATCATTTTAATTAATGATATATCTAAAATACGTATGGATAAATAAACTAAAAATAATTACAGAGTCTCCAGTACTCTCCTTTCTTTTGGTATGTGCTTCCTTCCACAGTCATCTTTCCACCTTTGACTCCCTCTTCAAGATTTACATGCTGCTCTTTTGCTATTATGACTGGCTGTAAATAAAGTAGATCACTATGTTACTTTCAGAAAATGTCACCTGTCTTGCTGACTTATCACTCTCAATTTTTTACTTCCTATAGAGATGTTTGAATTTACTGTTACTGATCTTGTGCACGAAGGAAAACACTTCAGAGGTGGCAGCTAATGTTGGAGCCACAGCCACCATGTCAGAGAGTGCCGGGAATATGGAATTAAGCACCTGCTGATTTGACTGGGCTGGTTTGCATCTATTTTCAGTTTGCTTTGAGTGCCACTCACCATCATCTAACCTTGCTATCACAGTTACTCATGGCGTTCCCATGCTCTTCCCAGACTGTTGCTGGCTCCGTTGATCTCGACCAGGACTCAGTCTGCCAGCAGGGGTGGGAGACATTCAGGTCTCCTCAGCTGTGGGGGAGACCTGCCCCAGGGCACCTGCAGGACCCAGCTGGGGCAGGCAGCCATGCAACACCTGCCCCTGTGTTAACTGCAAGAGCTCATACACTCATACAGAAACCACCTTTGATGCAGACTCCCTCCACCGTTAGCAGCCATGCAAGCAAGGCGGGCCTCCTGCTGTCACACTTACAAACCTCTCACAGAGACCCCGTGTGCTCCTTCTGTCTAGCCAAGCTACCTAAGCATGTCCCATATCTGTTGCAGTGGAGAAGCAAGAGAGCCTGGTCTCCAGCCTGGTGTTTTCAGAAAGGAGCTCTGGCTTTTCCGCGTGCCGGGGAGCCCACCTATCCCAGGGCATGTCGCCCCGCTGAAAGCCCAGAACTGCACTAACAGGACCTGGAGACAGGTGGGAATAGTGGCCACACAGCCAAATGTGCTGGTATAACGCATGAGAGTGTGTGAGCTTTAGGGCCTGGCTGTGACCTCAAGCAGAAGGGATTTTATGAGAAGACATAAACAGTACCCGTTTTCTTGTACAGTGCAAAAATAGCAGCCAGCAGTGGTGCCAGCTATCTAGCTCTTCAACATTATTTATGACCACTCCTCTCTCCCCTACTCATTTTTCCCTGATAGCAAGTGATTGTGCAAATGTAAAGTTTGAATAGATGGTTTCACTAAGATTAAAGTTAAGAACGGAGTTTCGTACCTCCCTATTACAGTCCTACTACACAGACAATGATCTAGTCCTCCTTCTAGAAAAGGAATGCACCCTGCTGTGCTTAAACTGTCTCTAAAAAGATAATACCTACTGTTTGGCTGAATTAATACTAAAGAAGAGGATTTATCCAACTGTGATCTTTTTTTTCCAAGTTCACTTTTACCATCATCCCTTTCATTTATTTTCTCTAGGGATCTGAAGTTTGTTACATCCAGAGTAGGAAAGGCCCACCAACATCAGTGAGAAAAATAATGATTATGACAAACATTTAAGAATATGTTGTATCTTCCACATTTAGAATTATGTTTCTCTAGAAGTACATAACCCCCTTTATTCTTAAAAAGCCTGACTATTTTCTTGACTTTGATGCTTTTACTGGCTGCATTCTACCTTATTTTGCTCAAGGAAAGAAGGGCTACACAATTCTTTAGAATAGTTTTGATGGCATCTTTGTGTAATAACAAAATCTTGTTCTTTTTTTTTTTTTTTTTCTTTCAGAAAGAAGAAAAGAAAAAGCCTCCAGGCTTTCTGTGCTCCAATTGGTATATCATTTATATGTTTACAAAACTTTCCTCTCATAATCTATGAAAATATTTCTGTGCTTCATTTCACTGTAGAAAGTATTCTTTAATTGGATCCAGTAGGTATAACTTACAGTGCTAGCTGAACATGAAATTATTCAAAGTCTCAATTTTGAATTAGCTAGGAAAGCAAAGATGAAGTCCTGGTTCCAAGGAAATCCTTAGGAGTTTTAAAACTGTCTTTGAGCACCAGATTTTATTCCAAACCTTGATATTCATATGTAGGTAAAATCAATATGCTAGGCTGGAGCCTCTCATCATATTGCTATCCTCATCATCTACTTGTATTACCTGAGAGCCCAGAAGTCTCCATTCTAGGTTAATCAGTGCGTAAAAAACAGAAGTTCCTTGCTTCAAAGGATGGATGGAGACAGGATACTACAAAGAAACAACAAAATATTGTTCAAGACATGACCATATCAGGACAACAGCACCAGGTGGATGTCATATCAGTACAAGAACTTGGAGGAGGACAGTAAATTAGAAATGTCTATGCGGAACATCTCCAAAGTGGGAGGGGGAATACATGGGCTAAGCCAGAGGTCTGAAAGTGTTGCATGTGTAGAAGTTGTGCCAGATGAACAGGAAAAGCAGAGTCCAGAGAGAAGTCAGAGCAAAGATACTCTTCCACAGTTCATTAAGCTTGGTAGAGATCCAATATAAATTTAGAATGGAGTTCAGCTCTTCTTGTCTTACTGCGATGTTGTCATTTTGAATCATCATCAGTACTGGGATACTCAATTACAGGAGATCACAGAATCACACAATGGTTGAGGTTTGAAGGGACGTCTGGAGGTCACCTGGTCCAAGCCCCTGCTCAAGCTGAACCACCAAGAGCCGGTTGTTCATGATGTTCAGGAGGAACCTCCTCTGTTTCGGTTTGTGCCTGTTGCCTCTGGTCCTGTCATTGAGCATCACTGACAAGAGCCTCTCTCCATCATCTGTACACCCACCCTCCAGGTATTTACATACATTGACAAAATCCCCCTGAGCCTTCTCTTCTCCAGGTTGAACAGTCCATGGTCTTTCAGCCTTTCCTCATATGAAAGATGCTCCAGTCCCAGCCCGTTAATCATCTTGGTGGTGGTGCACTGGACTGTTTACGGTATGTCCATGTCTCATACCACTAGCTTTCTTTGCAGCAAGGGCACATTGCTGGCTTATGTTCAATGTTTGGCAGTAAGGAAAAAACAATGTAGTGTTTAAGAATTTTACTTTTAAACTTGTTTTTATTTCAGAAAAACTTTATTTTGTTAAGGAGTTTGTAAAGGAAAGCTATTAAATCTGTACCAGACCAAGAGGAATCCAAGGTCATTAGCTATGGGAGTATAAACCAGTCCTTTAAAGGGCCATTTGATAGCAAACTGCCACTCCATAACAGGTTTTCATCAACAATTAAAGTATAGAAAGCCAGTTACATCAAGGAGAAAAGCAAAATCCCCCATTTGTGACTGTCTATGCTGTTTTTATTCTCAGCTATACTAGGCATTTATCATTACATTCATCTCCTGTGAAAGGAACTTAGACAGCATGTTAAAGGGTCAAGTGGATTATTCTTCCTGGTACTGAAAAAAGTGTTATCCACTCTACTTTTTTGGAAGGATGTTCATTGAAATTATAACTATATTTCACACCTCACTGGCCACAAATTTTACAAGTAAAACTAGTAGCTGTTAGGTCATATGAATTAATATGCAGTGGTAGCTTTTATAAGTTTTTATACTTTGCCGTATTTCTCTCTCCCCAAAATATTTCGGAAGTTAACACGTTCGGTTGTAAATGTTGATCTTCTGCTTAGTCAGAATGATTAAGTGACGGTCATTGTAGCATGACTCATTGCTTCTGGATAGAAACATTTACACAATATTATCTTTGTTATGAGATGCAGTTATGATTCACATCAGTCCAAACCTTCTTCAAGTGAGGATAGTTATGATTACATTTGGTGTACTTTGTTCTACTTGGTGATTTACTGGTAAGTAACCTCAGTACTTATGCTGATACTTTCTAAAGGAGGAAAAAAAAAAAAAGCTGACTGCATTCCTTAAAGATTGGTGCTGCCAAAACCATATATTCTTATTAGATGAAAATGAACCTCCTTGGAGGAAAACTCTTGAAAAATCCTGTATTAGAACCTTCCCACAGAGAACAGGAGGTTGCTGACGCATTTGGTCTTGTACAAGGTACTGACAGAGACATAGGGTAAAGTAATAGGCTTCACTCTTCAGTGAAGCTTCGATTTTACTTAGGCTACTAGCTCTGCAGGAAGATTGCAATAAAAAAGGATGATTCGGAATAGAGTTACTATAAAACATGTCCCCATTAAGCTGAATTATTTGAGCTGGTGTTTGAAATAAAACAGCTGAGCCCAACTTGTATACTAATACTGGTATCTGGGATTGTCTCCCTGCATTTGTGCATGATCTAACCTAGCCTTTTGCTATGTTGGCCTTGCACACTACATTCAGCGTTTCAAAGCTAGCTCAGTATCTGATTGAATATGACAATTTCTGTCCCATAAAAATGATGTTCTAATAGTAAAGAGAAATAAAAAGTTTCCAATGCTTTTTTTTTTTTTTTAGTTATAGGACAGCATCATCAATTAAACTATACGGTTTTGACAAACCTATATAGTTTTCTTTTGATTAGTTTATTAAGGTAAGAGATAAATGTAAACATACTTTCTATTTTAAAGCATACAGATCTACATTTTTTTCTTGTAAAGTAAGAACGTGAATCTTCAAACAGTGAAAACATTCCAGGTATGCTTGAAAAGGAAAGGTTTTGACCTTACCAAAAAGCAACATTTCAGCTTTTTCTTCCCCAAAACAGACACATTGACAGACATCAAGGGAACTGCTGAATTTTAAGGATGCTATATTCTCTGAGAGAAAAACAACATTTGTGACTGCAATTTTTGACCGCTACTCCTTCACATCTCTTAGTGTGCACTTCTAAAAGTCACAGAGATGCCTCCGCTTGCCTTATGCAGGGCATGCCTAATGTATGAGTTAGCTATGCATTAGTTCTGCCTTCTTCTGCATAATGAGTCAATCAGGAAGAAGTTGCATTTGTCATTTATATAAATCTCAGAAGGCATGAGCATGGACTGAACTGTCTTTCTTTCACAGATTCATGTTTACCTTCTCTTCACTGCACTTTAGTGTCACTTAGGCTGTGACAATTACTTTTTACAAACTATTTCACACAGGGCACATCTTACTTAACCTAAGCCAAGTAAAAAGGAGGTACCTAATCAGCTTAGCTGCCTCAGATTTCTATGGAAGTTAATAGATTAGGTTTCTTCAGTTGTTTCAGTTAATTAAAAAAAAAGAAAAAAAAAAAAATTAATATCTCACCCTTGAACACACAGAAAGAGACCTAGTAGTAGTGTTGAAGCAATCAAGAAATGTTTTTGCAATGCAGTTTGGCAGCACAAAGTCCATAGCTTTTTTAATAGCATTCAATCTACAGAGGGTATTTTGTCTATGTAGGACAATAAATACAACTACACCTGCAACTCTGGACATCTCATTACAGGGAGACAGTGACAGATTGGAAGAAATCCAGGGTAGCAAAACACGAGTGATAATTCACTTGCAAGACAGACTTATGGAAATATTAGATGGGCTAAATACATACCAGTTAAGCCAAAGAGTAAGTAAATGGAGACAGAATTCCACTGCTATTTGAATAATGCAGACAGAGGAGATGGAGATAGGTGTTTTTGTTTGGCTGGTCTTAACCTTGATATAATGAGATTTCACTGAGTTCATAGCAACAAAGAAAAGGTTTAGGACAACACCAGGAAAAAGTCCTCAGCTGTATCACTCAAAGTACTGGTCTATACTAATCTGGGTATACCACATCTAGGTGCAGATACAGCTACAAAAAAATGCACTCCAAACTAATAAACCAACCCCCTCCATCGTTCAAAAAACCCACCACAACCCAAAAGCAAAACAAAGAACTGTCAGAGTACACCTACTTAGCTGCACAACAGGGACAATTTCTCCCTCGCACAAATAAACTTCTAGCACCTAAGGTTTTGTTCTAGTTATTGTCTTAATACATTGCTGTAAATAATGAGCATAGTCAAGATATGGTAGTGATCCTGTCTTCCATTGACTGACTTCCCTCCCTCTCAGGAGGGACTGGTGATAAAATAACAAATCACAGAATCATAGAATCGTAGAATGGTTTGAGTTGGAAGGAACCTTAAAGATGATCTAGTTCCAACCCCCCTGCCATGGGCAGGGACACCTTCCTCTAGACCAGATTGCTCAAAGCCCCATCCAACCTGGCCTCGAACACTTCCAGGCATGGGGTATCCACAGC
>NW_009195983.1:58837-59097 GCF_000690835.1 Fulmarus glacialis | reverse complement strand
TTTGGTTGTTTTAACTTTTATGGGTTCCCCCCGGCCCCGCCTCTCAAGCCTGTCAAGGTCCCTCTGGATAGCATCTCTTCCCTCCAGCGTGTCAACCGCACCACACAGCTTGGTGTCATCGGCAAACTTGCTGAGGGTGCACTCAATCCCACTGACCATGTCTCCAACAAAGACATTAAACAGCGCAGGTCCCCATACCGACCTCTGAGGAATGCCACTCATCACTGGTTTCCATTTGGACATCGAGCCATTGACTGCCA
>NW_009195983.1:0-58508 GCF_000690835.1 Fulmarus glacialis | reverse complement strand
GGTCTTCCTTTTTTCCCTTTTTAAAAATGGGGGTTATGTTTCCCCTTTTCCAGTCAGTGGGAACTTCACCGGACTGCCACGAGTTCTCAAATATGATGGATAGTGGCTTAGCAACTTCATCTGCCAGTTCCCTCAGGACCCACGGATGCATCTCATCAGGTCCCATGGACTTGTGCACCTTCAGGTTCCTTAGATGGTCTCAAACTTGATCTTCTCCTACAGTGGGCAGCTCTTCATTCTCCCAGTCCCTGCCTTTGCATTTGCGACTTGGGCGGGATGGCTTGAGCACTTGCTGGTGAAGACTGAGGCAAAAAAGTCGTTGAGTACTTCAGCCTTCTCCATATCCCGGGTAACCAGGTCTCTGGTTTCCTTCCGGAGAGGACCCACATTTTCCCTAGTCTTCCTTTTATCCCCGACATACCTATAGAAGCTTTTCTTGTTGCCCTTGACATCCCTGGCCAGACTGAATTCTGTCAGGGCTTTAGCTTTCCTAACCTGATCCCTGGCTGTTCCCCACCAGCCCCTCCTTGTTGGTGAGAACAAGGCCCAGCACAGCACCTCTCCTCGTTGGCTCCTCTACCACTTGAAGAAGAAAGTTATCATCAGCGCATTCCAGGAACCTCCCGAATTGCTTATGCCCTGACGTGTTGTCCCTCCAACAGATATCGGGATGGTTGAAGCCCCCCCTGAGGACCAGGGCTTGTGAACGTGGGGCTGCTCCTATCTGTCTATAGAGCTCTATAGAGAGAAAATAAGTTCTCGTTTTCTGGAGAGCCCTCAAACTGTCATGTATAGAGGGTTGGACTCTGCATATTGGAATGTTGGACTACAGAGGAAAAAAACCACATCCTTGGGACATATGGTAGTAACACAGAGCAAATGTCACTGCAGCTCTGAAAGTTTGTCCCTTCATGTCCAAAAGTCTGGTTTTCCAGTCCAAATGTTAACTGCACTGAAAAATTTCTGCTTAGTTCAGAGATACTGAGAAAAGTTTTCTAATAGGGAGATAGTAGAGTTATACACTATTCCCTATGCATTATTTATGTAGGAGTCTTTCTGGATCCTGAGAGATTCTTCTCCAGATTAGTCTCCAGAATTCTTGAAAGGTATAATTTTCAAAGCTTTGTCATATACAAAGTGTTTGCTCAAATATATTCAGTACAAGAGCAACAAGAGGACTCTCTTCTAAAAGAAGTTTTAAAATGTTTTCTAGTAATAAGCATTACTTGAAAAGAATACTATTGCCATAAGGACATGATTAATTCCTTCTATGCTATTACTCTGGGAAGGATTCATAATTTCGTATTTCTATACAGGGAGTCAGAAAGAAGAACAGGTAAATACTTCTGATCTTACTCAGTCAGGGAACAGTCATGGGACCAGATGCAGTAGGAGGATAACAATAATCTGATCAGTAATGGTGCTGATTTCTTTTTCTGTAAGTGCTCTCTATTTTGAGGGATCTACCAAAGATAATCAATGAACATTACAGTGATCCTAGATTAGTAGTGTTTATTAAGGTTACTATATGAAACGTAATTATGAATAATAATTCAAACAATGCCCAAGTCCAAACAGCAGTTTGCAGTGACAGTGGCATTTATTTGAAGTATACAGGAATGTGACTCAGTTCTACTTGCTGACATGTCCTGCCATCATTACTAATGCTTACTATAACAGAACAGGAAATTTAACTTAAAGCAAACATATAAATTAAACCCCAAATGTTTAAGAAAGAAAAGAATTTTCTCTCCTTGTTTAAGAATACAATATGCCAAAATTTAAGATCACAAAATGTTTTATCCAAAGCCTCCAAAGGAACTTGTTACTGGCTCATATATAAGGAATTACAGGAAAGGGAGTGTTCACTTCAGAGATCTGCGTAGTCAAAAGGGGGTAAATGGTAAATTATACCCCTTTGTGAGATACGGAATTAAACATAAAGGAATTAGACAGAAATTAAGGCATTTGCTAGGTAATATCCTTAAAAGTTTTAAAAGGGATGTCATCATGATAAGAGAATTGCACTTAAAGGCAGGCAGATGGGAGAGGCCCAGGAGGGCAGCTCAGCAGGACAGCGTGCAAGTGAGTCCTGCTTGCACAGACTGGATGTCCGCATCTGACAGCTCGATTCTGTCTTTCCAGAAAGGAGGCCCTAAGCTAATGAAAACTGCTGCCAACAACAAGCCTACACAAACCCATTTGGCTGCCAAACTGCAGCAACATCAGGCTGTGAAGTTGTTTTTCCCTGTTGTTGCCAGACTTATGAAGGACTGTCACTTTGAAGCCTTTTTTTTAATCTTTTTTTTTTTTTTTAAATGTTTTATAATGACAAATTAGCAAATATGTATTTTTTTAATTTTCTATGACAAGACCTACAGGGGCATCAGAGCAAGTGGCATGTAGAGCTCTACATCTGCATTTTTATTTTACAGAGGAAAAAACTCAAACAAAAATAATAATCAGTGAATACATATTTTCCTGTTAGTAGCTAGGTTGGCAGTGGTTTTGTTTTCTATGACAAGCCTTCATGAACAGGCGGGAGAGACAGCTGTGCTCAGAATTGTGCACCTGTAGCTTAAGTCCCCTCTCTCTTCCAGCTGATTGGGTGGTAAAAAGATTTAAACAAGGAAAAAAAAAATCTTGGCAAGGGTTTTTAATTCTGTAGAAAAATAATAGAAACATTAAACATGCTGAGCACCATCTCGCAGCTTATTAAAAAGAGTTACCAGCTTGAAAGAAATTTAGAGGCAGACACCTTGTACGGTACACTCATTGACAGCAAGCAATAATACTGCCTCAGATTGAGAAATCATAGAAGTGAAGAAAATGGGTGGAGAAGTGAAGCCAGCTAGAGCCAGGGTGGGGAAGGGGGAGAGTCCAAGCTGATTTATAACCCTCTTAACCAAAAATTCAACATCTGCTTTCAGCTGTAAGATGCTCTAATGCAAATGCCATAGATTGCTAGCAGACATTCTTGTAGCGTATCTATACAGACAACTGTCAGTACGCCTCATGTTATTGAGGAGCCTGAAGGTTTACAGTATCTAAAGAGGCACAAATGTGCCTCTGTGGACATAACTTTATAATGGTCAGTATGACTGTGAGGTGACTGATGTGAGATGCACATTAATTTTTCTCCAGAAATTCTATTTTTTTGTTATTTTGAAAGAAGTGTGTATTAAAAAATACCTTTCCCCTTTATAGGGCCCCAGTAAAAGTATCTGCAGTCTTAGCTTTCTTGGGGAGTATGTAGCCTATTGAAAACAAAATTTCTCCTGATTCAATTAGTGAACTGCTGTCCTACAGAGTTTTCTTCATGTCTCCCAAGAACTCAGATAATACTTCTAGTCTCTTGACTACACCAGCTTGGCTTTTCTTACAACTGCCTAAAATCTGAGCTTTCTGCACACTGAATATCAGAGAAAGCTCTTCCACTTTTTCCATGTCATGCTCACGTACCCCCCCTAAGCCAGCTGTGAGCCGGCCGGGAGCAGTGCAAAGGCCAGGTGACTGTGCTGGTGGGGTGTTGCCAGCAGGCTCACACAGCCCACCCAGCTGCAGTGCTCTTCTTAGCCTTTTCTTTGGTACAACTGCTTTGTGTGAAAGGTTGGCAACGTGCAATGGCCCCAGATGAAGAGCATGCCCTGCCCTCATCACTAGCCCACGTGCTGACTGTGCAGCTTCTCAGACATGTGCGGTTCCAATGCCCACGACTGTTAAAGACCCCCCAACACCCGAACCGGTCAAACCTGTTGAAAATTTATAGCTGTTCCTCATACCAGCTTGGCAAGTCAGGATGCAATGGGTTAGTTTTGATGCAGCAGATCTTCATGATACTCAGGTAATGCAAATTGTCACTAACAGGCACAATGGTACCCTCCAGCCCTGTGTGCGATGAGGGGTGAATAAATGCTTTTATGTACATAATAGAATTTTAAACTGTTACTTCCCATCACTGGAGTTCTTCTGAGCAGCAGTGCTGGAAAATCTTTACAGTGGAATCACACCTCCACGAGTTACTTTCAGCTGTGGCCTCTGCATAGCTGCGCACCATCTGTCACGAAGGCGGCAGAGAGGAGCGTTGGAATAGCAGCCCAGAATCATTCGGGAAACATCAGCATTGGCTACGTGGCAGAGCGACCAGGAGCTTCACGAGGGAGGTGACAGCTTCCTATTGTAGCCTCCTGAGAAATGACAGGCAGAGCTATTGCACAAAACAGCTCTGGGCTTTCAAGGAGCTAAAACAGCAGGCAGCACAGCAAGCGACAAGTTGTTGCAGGCAATTCTCTGCACTGTGTGAGACCCCTAATCTGCTCTTGCTAGCGAAGGCAGAGCCTATGTCTTGCTTTTTCTCCCCACACTCTCATATGCTCCCATTAACAAAAACGCCAATATGTGGGTAAAAAAGTATTTTGGCACGGAGAGCATGTAACACACTCAGCTGCTCTTATTGTTAATGGAATATGGGAGAAACCAAGCGTGCATCAAAAAGATAAACGGGAAGAATTTGTGATAGCTTTAAGCTCTATCTACTCTGCAATCAAAGAAAAGAAACTGTGAATTTATAGTGAATGTCTCCCTTCATTTAGTATACTTTAGAAAGCTGAGTTTGAATCTCACGTGCTGTGGGGTACGTGCGCCAGGCTTCATTATGTATGCAATGCGAAATTAGCAGCAGTTACTTAGTGCCCAGCAGGGCATTTGACAGCTGTTTGAACCAGAAGCCGATCATCAAGTTTAGAGAGTTGGCTAGAAAAGAGGGAAGACTGGGAAAAGCCTATTGGTTCACAGTGCAAGCAGAAGGCTTAGTTCAGAGCCTTGTGAAATCGGAGAGAAACTTCCCATTAATTTTGCATTGAGTTGTGTAGACCTTTAGTAAAGAAGCATATAAGCTGAGTAGGGACTGACAAGGAGAGAGAAGCAGGTATGAACACTACAGGATTGGACAAAGGTCTTCTTTCAATAAAGAAAGAAATCAGCTGGAGAGGCTCTGGAATTTTGTAGGGATTGGAGGAACAGCTGGAATCCTCTCAAGATTCATCGGAGGCTGGTAACTTTACAAATAGGATTGATCTTACAAAACTTCCTTTAGTGAAAGATAAAACATGTACTGGCCAGTCAGAGATTGTTGTCTAGGTTTTATCTATAGTCAGTGGAGAGACAGGAGCAGCCGCAAAGCAATTCACTCCATCTACTTCTTTCTGCTGACAACAAAGGAAGGTGAGATGACAATCTTATGCTGAACTCTTAAAGGACTAAATTTATGTACAAAGAATGCAACTCTCAGTTGTTATTAAGCAGTGTCACTTGAAAGCATTTGAAGAACCTGAAAGATAATCTAGGGTTTACTACTTGGAACCTGTTGAACATTGCCTCTTTACAGAATGAGTTGTGATTTTGTAATTGTATCTCTTTTAGAGAACAGTTTACTTAAAAGAACAAAATCACATTCAACCGCAGTTTTATTAAATAAAAGAAAAGCCATTTTCTGCAAAACTGCCTATTTAGAAAACACTGACACTGTAATCGCTGTTGTTTATTCTGGCTGTGCAGAGCTTGAACGGGTGGAGGCTTCCTAACGCTCATAGCTGTGATTAGAATTGTTGAACACTTCAATCTAGGAAGTCCTCACGCCTTGTCCCTTTGTACTGCTCTGAGGAGATGTAGTAGGAAAAAATCTCGTAAGTGTAAAGCAAGGCCTTAGGCTGGGCATTTGGGGTGGATGTGGTAGAAACTACCCATAAGAAGAGGTAAGCAATGAAAGAGATTGCTTAGGGGGTTTATTGAGCTGTCCGCATTGGAGATTTTTAAAAATTGCATGTTATGTGCAGCTGATCCTAACTTTGGACAGATGGATGGATCTTTAAGGATCATGAATCTTCAGTCAGGAAGGAGCACTTTGAACTCAGAATACTGACATGGCTTAGAGAAATACAGCCTTGATTAATTTTCCAAATATCACCTAAATGAATATTAGACAATTGAGTATACAGATAAACCATTATGCAGTATGTAATACAGCACTTGTGTCATATCTAGAATTAAGCCACAATCAGTCTTGGATAAACTAAGATTTACCTCGTCTATGCAGTCTGAGAATTCTCTACTACGCTGAGCGGATAGATGGTTACCTTGCTAGCCTCTGCACAACCAGCTCAGTTTCTCAACTGTATCTCCACACTTCCTTAAGAATCACAATTGGTTTTTAATGTCACAAGCACACACATATAAATGGGTTTGGTATTCTTCTACTTGGAGACCAATAAAACAATGGAAAAATCATTCATCTTGGCCAAAAATTCTGTCAGCAAAAATGATATATGCATTGACAAATATTTGATACTTATACTTCTTTCAGATGATCTTCTGTATCTTCTTGAATTTCTGGTCTTGAATATGCAGGACATATTGCAACATCTTGCTATTAAAAAAACCTTTAACAGATACAGTGCAATAAGAAAAAATGACTGTGTCATGTTAAAAGAGCTTTACTAGTTTACATGGATGGGCAAGAAAATGGAAAATATTACTTAAATGTAAAAAAGAAAACAGTGGTGTAGATGTTAATAGTTAAATTATGTTTAAAAAACTGTATGATGTTGAAATGCCTGGTAAGGCTAAATGCAGAGTGGTTAATCATTCCTACTAACATCAAGCAAAATATATCTGTAGAAATGAGGGAGGGAAAAGGTTAAGAATTTAAAATATCTCATAAAGTAGAAGCTGTTTCCACATGATATGATGATACAAGGCTCAGTGAGATACAAGGCTCTGTGATAATCCTTGAGGAGTGATTCCATTTAATCCTACTTTATGCCCCTTTATTTTATATTTTCTGGCTTCACTTGCTTGTAAAAAACATTAATACTGATAAAAAGCTATTTTCATGATGCAGTGGATCATGATCAGAAAAAAGAACACTGTTAATGAAGTTCCATAATCGAAATGGCTTCTAGCAGATAGTACACTTTCTTCATTTTCCCACGTGAGCTGTAGCATAGACTATACTTCTAAAATTCAAAGGTGTTGATGCAGTATGTCTTCTTTACGCCTCTTGCTAAACATATAGTCACTGGAATGATAAGGCACACTTAAAGGTGACATCTTTCAAAAGAGATAAAGTGCTACATAAAAAGCCACTTCAGAATGCTAAGGACAAAATTTGACACAAAGAAAGAAAATGAAGAAATCAGCTTTTGTTTTACCGCGGCATCTATTTTGGAAAAAAGTCACATTTTCTCACTAACGCAATAAATCTTCATGCAAGTGCTTTAGTGTGACCATCAGAAAATTGAGAGTAAATGTATCTGCTATACTGAAAAATGAAGAGCTGACTGGACTAAGCTATTGGAAAAGTGAACAACTGCCAGTTTCTGAACGTCATGCCTACAGGTCCCGTCTCACCCTGCCTGCAGTGCTGGATCTTCATTCTGTTTATTCTGGACAGCTGAGGGCAAAACTCAAACTTGACTCTTGCAAAGTGTTTCAGGCAGTTGAATGTGGCTTGCAGATATTACAAGGGAATGGAAAAATGATGCTTGCCACAAAACCAGTGCTGTGTTTTGCAACGCAGGTTCTAACAGAGATGAGGAGATTCACAAACAACTATCTCTTTTGAAACATGTAATTTATTTTCTTTCTTTATTCTGAAGTTTAATCACTGAGTCAAGAATCAAACCATACTGATGGTGATATCTTTACAAATTCAAAAAATGGAGTTAAAGACAGGCTGTTTTCCTTAGACGCATAATACAAAAATATAAGCTCCTACTCAACGATATAAAACAATGTAAAACTTTTTCTGAATGTGATTTTATTGTATAGATCATGCATTATAATTTAATCATTAAATAAAGCAGTCTAAGGCATTGTTGGAAAACATCGCTATAGAATTTTGTAAATTTATATCTCTTGCTAAAATATGAATTCGGTGGAAATTGTAGCTGGTAGTAAAATTTGGCAGTGATATTTCTAGACCCCGATTTTTGATAAAAATATGTCCTGAATCTTATCAGTCCTACATATAAGCTTTTCATATATCTGCATAAATAAACAAGATACTGACACAAACAGGTTGAGCCTGCATGTTTTTAGGCCAGGATTTACACCTCCAAGGCAGGTGGTGACCTCATTTTGAACCACGCAGAAGCATAAGTGAGTTAAGACTCCACAGGTTATCCTCCAGATAGTATTTTTGGTAAGTTAAGATATGTCATAGGACAGAAACAAGGGTGGAGTGTGCTAAAACCACAGGAATTAGAGAGGTCCGTTTTCTTTTCCTTAGAAATCTTTACATAAAAGGTCTGGTAGATAACATGGCTACTTTAACAGGGATACAGACCTTTCCCTCTAGGGAAATACTGATCTTTGGGTGCAGCCAGATGAATGTGTTATGCAGGATAGTTAACACCAAGGAGTTAACTTGCAACATGGTAAAAATATTCATGATCTATAGTAAAATTTACCCCATGGTAATTTATCATGATTTTTTCTCCTTCAGTACCGGTTAAGAGCTCTTAGGTCAGTCAGGAGTTTCAGTGTGTAAACTGGCAATTACTGACATGTTGGTCTTATGACGTGTGTTTAAATCAGCTTAGTTCGCAGAGACTCATTTCTCTGTGTGTGCGCCAGGCACTTATCGGATGCTGTTTAAGTGCTAAAGAAAGTTGCACACATGATATTTGGGACAGTGATCTGCTTGCTATTTATATTTCAAATTGAGTCAAGCTAAATGGATTTTTGAAAGCCTCTTAAGGAAGATTTAAAGGAAGAAACAAAATCCAAGAATCGAATAAACAATGCAAAAGATTTTTTTTTTCCCTTGAGTAGTTATGTGCCTCAGTTTGCCTATTTGGTACTACATTGGGCAGCAGAACAAAATTTAAAGATGACAAAAAGGAAGGGAAGGGAAACGATGTTTACTTGGGAGATGCTCACTTTCAGCCAGGCTAACACGATTATTTTGCCTTAAGCCTATGCCTCAGGGTTTCCAGCAGTACAAACTTGAAAGAAAGATGCTAACTAGCAACAGAAACTGTAAGTGAATTTCTAACAAAAGGCTATCAGCTAAACACTGATAGAACGTCTTGTGGCCTCGCATCAGAAACAAGGAGATCTGAATTGTACTAAACTTACCAAAAAACGTGCAAGGAAAGAAGGTCCATGAATTCGCAAGGATAGCAGCCACTGAAGTTCTTTTGACTGTCATATCTTCCTTTTGACAAAGCTGAACACTGTACATTTTCTCGTCACCAGGTAAATTGCTCCTGTTTATGAGAAAGCAAAGTGATGGACAGCAGGGCTGAAACCTTAGTACAGCATCAGTTCCATTTGTCATGAGAAAGAATGCACTGAGAGTCTGCAGGAGAGCATGATGTAGCAAAATATCTTCCCTTGAAAAGGGCAAACACTAACCCCAAGGGTTTAAATCTTTAATGTGGCCAGCTAACTACAAACCATCTGAAGCTTGTTGAAAAGATGCACCGGTCGTCAATATGAAGCATAAGCTACTGACATGCAAATGTTTTCACAACCTGAGGCTTTATTTTCTAGCTGCTTAAATAAATATCAAAGCAGCATCTCTTGAAAAGTTCTTCTTGAAAAGAATGCTGAGAAGGAAAGTAACTTCATTTACAGCTACGATTGCTTGATATTGTCAAGAATCCTGCATGCTGTATCTGAAGATTTTCTTATACTTTATATCAAGTAAGGTTCATATGTTGTCAAATGCATTCTTATTAAAATCTAACTGTGTAATATATATCATTCAATTTTTACCTAGATTATTGCTTTAAATAAATATATTTAAGTATCATTGTGAAGCAATTTCTGTAATACGTAAAAGAGAAAATGACACTCAAGTAATTGACATTATAGTACCTGAGCACTCAGGCAGAAATTCCCTAAAAATAAACATATATCACAAGGCCACAATACCTGCAATGAGATATAGCATTGCTGTTCCTTTGTTGTCTTTAAGACTGCATATAACATTCAATTGCCAAGTTGGAAATGATCTTTTTTCGTTACTTATTCCAGAAGAGTGTCTATAAGCTTTGCTATAATCGTTGATTCTTCTGTGTCAATTCTGTTTCTTAAAGAGATTCAAGTTGCCTCAGAACACTTAGCTTATTTATATGATGCTTAAATCTCATCCACCCACAAGTCACCTTTTTTCCTAAATCCTTAGGCAAGCGTGATTTTGAGGGGTTTTTTTTCCACTGCTCTTTTTACAGAAGTGGGCAATATGCATTTAACATTATCGTCACTTAGTCTCAGGTTTGCTGAAGCAGAGCTTCTGCCTGCTGAAGCGTACACAACCTTTAAAGTTCATCTACCAGCTTTTGGAGACTGTTAAAGAGCCACCCTACTTAGCAACAATTTTGCTTAACATCTCACATTCTTCCTCATTTCTTTCCCTGCCGCTCCTGATGCTGAATATCATGGAAATAGTTCTGTTTATCAGTATTTGAGATGGAATTATGATCACATAACCAGTGTTATGGCTTCAGATAGAAAAGAAGTAGGTGGCAACTTGCTTTCTTTTGTTAGGAAGGGATGAAAGTGTTGTGCATATTGTTCAACAAGAGGCATTTATGAATATAATGTTAATTTAAAATAAAAATAAAATCAGCAGTCAGCCATTTTACAAGATATACTGAAAATACAGCATTTTTACTGATATCTTAGGATTAAATTTTTCAGTAACATCCCCTGTGAACTAAAAAACTAGTTCAGCAATCACTGAAACCAATGGTTTGGCTTCCTACAGGTCAATGTCCTGTGGTTGATCACCTTTGGTGTGTTAGAAGGTACGAGATACACCAAAGTATATGAAGGCCATTTGTAAGGCATTTCTCCAGTGCGAATTCTCCATTGCTTGATGAGCTAACACCAGCCTTTTCTTTACTGGGGCTACTGCAAAGGTGTCATGGCTGCATAAGACTTGACAAAGTTAATTAACCCTGAGACCTTTAGTTTTCTGCCAAATGTGGCTGAAACTGGCCAATACAAAAAAAAAAAAAAAAAAGCTGAAATTTCTTTTTAGTGGGAGAGTAGGCGTGAAAGACAAAACACAGGATCACACACAATTTTCCAAACAAAATTTGATTTAACTTCCCTTCCTCCCATCTGCTCACCAATGGCTTAAACTCTGTCCTAGCCAAATGTTATTACAGGTAATGTCACTGATTTTAAAGCTGTTAATGGGCATGAAGATTACAGCTACTTTCTCCTCATACTCTTTGATTTCCATTAGCACACTTTATCATCAGGCTGTACCTAACAGAAGGTGCTGAAATCTCTGACAGTAATTCCTCATAATTTTGGCTCATCTGGAAATAAGAATGTAACTCCCAGGTGAAGCAGTATATCCATTTTCCCATGCATCCTGCTAAACACAGCATTAATTTTCTGTTGGCCTAAATACTGTACCCCTTCAACTAAAATGCAATTATTTGCAAGTATGCTTGGCAAGTAAGTGCTGCAGACTTTTCTATTTATTTCACTACACGGAATGTACTTCATCTTCACCTGCTCATATTAAAATATAATCTAACAATATGTTTCCAGCTCTCAAACTGCCATTTCATTAATTTTCATAGACATCTGAGCATATTTTAAATGCTAACTTTGTGCATAGTGAATAGAATTTTTCAATTTCTCAGTAATTTTTTTTTTATTTGTAACTTTCCTCTAATAGAACATGTAATGTCATGGGGGGGCTGCACTGCTGAAACATCTCTAATTGCGAAGCACTACTGTTCGTATCTTGTGATCTCTGCTAGTAGTACACAACACACAAAATATGTTACCCCCTTGCCATGGATAAAAACTTACATTTCTGCCAACAAGTACAGACTGCGTTTTTAAATAAGTTGGTAATGAAATGACATGGGCATGGATTAGGGTCTCAGGACTCAAAAACGGAGGGAGAAAGACTTCCAGAATGTACCTACACAGACCTCAAGCAAAAAAACCCCAACACTTGTGCAAGGTCCTTTGCAGGCAGCAGAGCGGAAAAAGGATGAGGGGAGAGAGGCAGACGCAGCGAGCAGCACTAGGCCAGAGGCCAGGCAGCCCAGAGGGGACAGCAGGGCTGGAACCCCTGTGCTGGAGCTCTCTTTGCTTGCTGCGTTGAGGGCTGCTCTGGCCTGGCTCAAGCAAGCCGGTCTTGCACCTGGTCCAAAAGAAGGATCTGGAGAAATGACTGGCTGTGGCTGCTGAAGTGGCCCCAGCTGCGGGTCGGGTCACACCTGAGCAGCTCAGCTTAGCAGCTCTACTTTCCCATGGCCATGGGAAAAGCTCCAGAAGTGCCTTGTAAAGTGGCAGCAGTTTCTGTTAGAAAGAACAAATTCCCTGATGGCAGTAGGTATTAGAAGGGATTAGGTGCCTCCTTGTACCACGTCTCACTGTACCACCATCCACATTCCCAGACTGGAGGCAAGGGTTTGTGCAGACATTGAGCACATTTTGCGGGGAGATGTACCGGCCACACTCTGATGGTGTCCTCCTGGCTGGCAGGAACAACTGAAGCCACCCAGTAAACGTCATGTCCAAATCGTGGGGTGGGAAAGGTGTGACTTGGTGTTAGGATGCTACAGTGGAGGCAATAAGACTGAAGCCTTTCGCAGAAAATGATGTATTTGTGGAAAGGCTTGGAAGGAAGTGTTCAGAGAGATGGATCAGCCAGGAGCATCCTATGTGAGCTGCTAAATGAGAGGTCAGAGGGAGCAGCTGGGCACAGAGTGGAGTGGGGATTTTTTTTTCCTCTGTGTCTTGTTATTGCTCCACTGGGAGTTGGGTAGTCCAGCCAGCACCGTGGGCTTTAGTTTAAAAGCTGACTCAGCAAGAAAAGTGGTGTTTGAGAATCTATGATTCTTGGCTATGATAGATCTTATATGATAGATCTTATATAAAAACATCATCAACAAAAATCCCAGCATTTCTCTGATATATTCCTGTCATTCTCTATTTAAAACTCTAAATTAGTGTTTCTAAAATTCAATAGCAATGTTTTGGCAAAGATGCAATGTGAGAATGACAGCTTTCCAAAGCTGATCTTATGCCGTATGCCTATTAAATCGAGGTGCTGTGTGTGCTCTATGACGGATCCCCTTAGTACTTACTATACCCATTAAGTTAAGGAAGAAAAAAATCAAGCTTACAATTCAATCTCAATACTTCATCTGAATACAGCATATTTTTGTGTGTGTTTATTGTCAGTCTTTAACTAACTCATTCAAAGCTTGTTTCTGTAACAAATCAAGAATGAAAATACTTTCAATTATATCATGCATCAGAAATTCATTGACTAAGTAATTATAAGTTTGTTATGAAGCAGCCCTTATGGGACCTCAGCATGGATTTCCTGGAAGTAGACAGCCTTACACAGTAAAAGAAAATAGGCATTTTTATCCCAAGATTTTCAAACTAAGATAGCAAGCAGAAAAAATGGTCAAAATATTCTGATACGTTCACAAAACACTAGAGGAATATCTAGCTTATTTTAAAATAAAAGTCATAAATTGATTAAAGTAGGTTATCTTCCCACATCAGTGCTTTCTCAAAGTCATCTCAAAAGAAAAAAAAAAAAAAAGAGGGATTAACTGTAAAATAAATGTCTTTTTTTAAAGATAAAATAAATATTGTTAAGAGCTTCAGCACCTGCATACCTCTCCTGTTTGACCGCTGCCTTTTATGACACATTATACAAAGAACTTTTGAGCACATATATTTTCAAGGACAGGAAAAGTACTTAAGTGATGTAAAGATCCATAAACATAAAGCCAGCATTGTCTACCACTAAACACGCATTTTTCTACTTAGTACACCTAAAAAATTACCTTTCCCAATTCAGTCAATGAAATTTGCCATACATTTTTCTCTATTGAGATCAATCGGAGATGTGAATACAAACTAGCATATGCATGGCTAGAAGTTCTGGGTGAAATGTCTTGAAATGGGCATTTTTTTCTGTCCCTTTCACTTTGATTTCATTATAAAAATGGTAAGAAACCTATCTAACCTTGAACAAGCCCAAAGTAAAGTATTAACTTTTTCTTCTTGTGTGCTCCTTCACTGGACTGACACACAGCTCTCCAGAGGCAAGTCAACTGATCCGAAAGGCTTCCTTCTCCGCCAACGTAAGGAGTGCCACCAGCCTCATGGCCACAGCCTTTCACAGTCACCCTCAGTGGACCGGCATACGCCCCAAGGAGGACGATGCAAGACTGTGCTCTGACATGCTTAGACTGCAGATTTCTCAGGGTCAGTTTGTTTTTTGGGTCAGCAAAATTCACATATTTTAAAATCCTTCCATATGTTTAAGGAACTTGGAACATATGCACACAATTCTGCCCATGCCTTCCTAGCCTGCTGCAACATGAAGCAAAACGGGTCAGCACAAACCACAACAGGCAATAGCTGTGACGAAGGGGATGCATGTGGACCCACTGGATGGACATAGACCTCCTGGAAAGGAGCATAAACTTCCACTAGAGATGGATGTGACTCTTTAGATCTTTCCAGAAGAAGCATTCCTCTCATTCTGTCCTACCAAAATATAGTAAAAAAAAAAATTCAGTAGGAACATAAATACAAGTTGCTGCTCTCATTTCTGTTGACAGGAGGAGAGTTACTTAATTATTTTTTTTCTTTGCAAATCGCGAACGGCTCACAGACTTGGAGAAGAAGTGAAACCTGGTTTACTATGAAAGCAAAATATGGTTGCAGTACTGCTCTATCCACCTACGCAATGACAAGAACAGGACAAAGCTGCAAATCTATTCCCAAGGCAAAATGGATTGTAAGTAAGAGGGGGTGGGAATAAACAAAAAAAAACCTTAATAGGAAGGTGTAAAATACATATGGCTTAAACTATAGCTCTTGATGAAGACATTGGCAGTACAAAAGCTTTTAATGGCATTGCATTGTGTGAAATCCTTGCAATACTCGGCATTGAATTTAAATCTCAGAAAATATATTAAGGATGATAGTGTGCTAGCCAGAAAAAGCAAACTGTTCCTTCCCGGCTCTTGATGAATCATGTGAATGATGTGGTAGAACAGATAGTGCATTAATAGCCAATACTTAATGGAAGGCTGCCTTGGGATGACAACTGTACTCCGTAACGTGTGTAATACCCTTCAGAAGATTTTGGTGGAATGCAAAGGGTTTTTAAAAAAAAAATCCCCAGATTTTACCGTGAGCACGAGCAGATATTCTAACCTCATTCCCAAACAGCTGTGATTCTCAATCAGAGTCTCGCAAAAACAGAAATCAAAACAGAAGAAATAAAAGGAGGAAATAATTACATACATGAGGAAAAATGCAGGTTAAAATCTCAGGAGATGAGGGTCCAAATAAACTCATGTAATGAAGTCACATGGGTGTTTTGCAGGTGAACTTCATGAATGATAATGAAGTCAGAGCAGTTATGCCAAAATATAGCTGATTTATCAAAGCAATATATAAAATATTAAATACAATGTAGTATTAGCAATCCTGTATAGTATAATAGAGGACATAATACACAATGGTATACACTGTGTGGCTGCTGAGATTTGGCTCTGCATACTCTGGGCTACTTTTGTATATCTGAGCAATGATTTTTTTTTTAAACACATAATCTGAAATTTTACATTATCACTTTCAAGAATATTTTATGGAGATTTCTGCTCACTAACTAGGATTAGCTGCTGCCTAGCAGGGTGAGAATAATTCAAATTGCATTCATTGCTTCTGTAATTATTTTAAGTGACTTCCAATCAGGATTTAAGGACCATGCCTACACTCTCATTTTTAATTACAAACTGAGGTTTGAAGGACTTTAACTTGACTCAAGTGGCCCTGATGTATGCAGCTCACGACTCATTCATGCTAGCCCACCAATTATTCCATTGTGGCGAGGGAAGAGAAACCAACCTTTCTTTTTAAAGAGAAATCAGTCACTAAAATACGTCACTCTCGAAATTGCAATATCTTAAAATCTACATTATGTAACACATTGTTTCTTGAACAAGCCAAAACAAGAAATAATTTCAACTAGATTTGCAAGTCGATGCACCTGACAGAGACAAGTTTTCTTTAATGAGAAACGTTCTACTGATTAAGAAACCTCTCTTTAACCCAATTTCCAAGATAGGCTGCCTGGCAGAATTAGTTTTAAATTAAAGCTCTCCAGGAGCTGCACGCTATCGACATTGAATTTGGAAGCCACGAGACTGTGAAAGTTACATATTTTCCAAAGAAAATCTTGGGCGGTGGGTAGGTATAGATGGAAGATGACTGCCTTTTAAATACAGCAGGTTTCCCTCTAATCTGGGTGCGGGCAGCCGGAGCACGTCAAGCCCGCGAGAAGGTTTGATGCGGGGAGGTATGGTGCGAGGGGAGGCAGCAGGAGGGCACAGCCGTGCCTCCGGAGCCCCTCTGGGGCTGCCACTGCCCCAGAGCTCCCGGGCCCTTTGCCCAGAGGCTGCGGGGCCGCTCTCAGTGCTGGCAGGGGTACCCTGCCTGTCTAGGCAGAGCATGAACGCAGCACGTTTGCCACCTATCTGATAGAGTATGCAAGATGTTTGAAAGCTACCCCAGCTTCTTCCAAAGCAAAATTTTGTGTGCAAGTCAGATAATAACATGTCCTAAAGACCCCTGTTTTTTCTTTTTCCATTGTCCAAGTACGTTTTTAACGTTATGCTTTTTCTCAGACAATGATTAATCCAACAGGAAATTCTTGAGTTTGGGGGTAAACATGATCAGATCTGTGGAACTGACTCAAAACCGTTACAAAAACGGAGTGATCTTGACTTCCCTCTCACCTCATTAGAAAACAAACTGAATTAGAAAGTCCATATAAAGAAGACAGACTTGTTCCAGGACTTGTCTCCTTGCCTGAGAGTGATTAATATGTAAAGTCAGCTGAAAAACATTTTTTTCCCGGCTGGTGAAAACAGAGATAGCAGGACCAAATTCATCTCCGGTGACAATTCATTAGGCTCAATAGAATTACACTAGGACAGCTTTTAACACTGTTTCAAAAACAAAACATAACAGAAACCTCTCTGCTTCTCAGTGAATAAATATTGAACAGGTATTTCTGTCTTCATTTACCTAGATTGCTTTAAAGGAAATAATTTGCAAAGCTATGAGACAATTTCTGTTTATTCAAACAAACAAGGCTTTTATCCTCACACATCTGTGTCTTCTAACCTAGAAAATTAATCAGCTATGTTCTGCTAAGGATAAAGTAGTATGTTTTTAACTAATTATGTTGAATGGTCTAGCAAAGTGTTTCTGAATAGGAGACTAAAACACTGTTCCATCTAATATGGTAATCAACAGAAACATCATTTAGTGTCACTTGCGGTAGGAAGCCCCTGGAATACCTCTCCTTCTCTGCAGGACACGGGACTGGGGATCAGGACACTGGGCTTGTTTTTTTAGTTCTTTGAAGAAACTTCTCACACATCCTGATCAGATAAAACTGTCTGCTTGAGCTGTTGTGAAACTTAACTAGTAAGAACCTTACTTTAACAGCACAGTCGTCTGTGAGCAAACACAAAATATTTAAAAATATGTTTCAGGTGGTGAGTAGCATACTTACCACTGCTCTAAAATATTAATAATTCTTGACTGTTAATGTGTTTGTGAGTTGTGTAGGTTCCCACTGGTTTTGCTTAGCTTTTGTTTGAGACATAAGGAAGACAGACGTTCTAATAATAGACTCGGTGAAAATCCCAGCCCGGCATCTCAAATGGAGACACACCATTGTGAGCAACCAAAACTCCATTATTCCCAGCAGCACCCAGGGCAGAAGTTCTTTTCAGCTATAACAGAAAAATGTCCTCACTAGTCCTATGCTCTCAGGGTAGGGATAACATGGGATTTTCTCTTCTTTCTTTAAAGCAAACAATTCAACAGCGCAAAGAAACTGATAATGCCTACAAGTCTCACTTTGTGTAAGACATCCTTCATCATCTAGACACTCTAATAATGCACAAAGAATTACAGTTTGTGTTAATCTACAGTAGGGAATTAGTAAAAGAAAATTATAACATTTTACAGTCATACTCTCACTAGTTCACTTTCATTTTCTGAGGGATTCTCTGTATAGACAGACAAAGCTTTATGAGGGGTAAATTCACAAAAAACAGTTGAGACTCCCATCAATTCTTACCTGTTATAAAGCACAAAATATTACCTATAAAGTCCTCTTATTCTTACACATGGATGCAATTCATGGGAAAATTCTCAAGAGATTATTAGAGTCTTTTACCTTAAACAGGCTCTTCTCCGATGGTAAATATGAGCAGGCAGGGAAGGCCCAGGAGTGACGGGTGGCTGAGAAGGGACCTCTGCTTACCATTCCCTGGACTCAGAGGTCACATCAGTGCTCTTTTTATCCTCTCTTGTTTTAAGGTGACCAGTCACAGAGATGGCTACTCGCACAGGTTGCAAAACAAGAAAATCCTAATGTGTCAAAGGAGAGAGAGTAAAAAGAGAAGATTTTTTACTCTCTTATCCATTTAAAGAATATTTTGCCTGTTTTAAATATGCCAGAAAAATGTCAGAATTCCCCTAGCAAAAATGCAGTTATACAAGTGTTCATGCCTTAATGTCATATTAGCTCTGTGAATCACAGCGAGTGGTCTAAAGAACTTGATACCAGCACATTTCTGCACTGTGACTTTTCACAACAGGATTATGTACATATATATACCCTACCAAAATGGTTGCTTTGATGAAACTTACCAAGCCTGAAAACTACAGGATGTCTAAACCCAAAAGCGTCAGTATATCCTGGTTTTGTGGTGTTGTGAGGCTATAGTAGGTCAAGACAAGAGTCCTAAGGATGAAGCAGGGGATGAAAATTTTACAGGCAGCTTGGCTGTGTTTGTACCAATCTTTTTGGCATAGTCAGTTTTCTTATTGCCACCACCTAGATTTAAATTTTTTAAACTATTTCTTTGCTAAACTATGGATACTTTTCCCTCATTTTTGACAATGCTGGTCAAAACTCTGTTCTTATTTATATGGAGCAGCTCCATTGCCCTGCTGGGAAAGTGGGGAAGGCAGCAAGCAAGCTTTTTGTCCTACTTAACTTCTAAAAATATTAAGCATTTTTGATGTTCATGTCATTATAAAGCAATAAAAAGGGGCCTTTTAAAAATAAAAAAGAGAAATGAAATTTGAACCTGCTCCCAGTCATGCTAGTTGTAGAATATATGATTTTATTAGCAACTGCATCAGGCCCAGAGAGTCAATTTTGATCCTTTCCAGTTCAGTCTGGAATTAGAAGCAACAATTTTTGTTGTTGTTGCTGGTGGTGCTTTGTTTGGTTTTTTTTCCTGGCTGCTCTCACTCAGCTGAACAATTCCCCTTAGCAGTGAGATGAACCTCTCTGAGGTCGTAGCATCCACTAGCTTCCTGGAGCTGAGATACAGCAAGATGAATTTAACTGCATTATGTTATTCTGTTTGGTTTCTTCTATCTTTCAGGGACAGACCCCGGCTCAGAAGGGCACTTCAATTCAATTTGGATTCTATACTAAGAACCTTGTATATAGCCCTTCCAGCAGTGTTCCTTTATGAAAGAAGGCTGCACCTCAAAGATAACTGGTTGCCATGCAGAAATCAAGTTATTAAGACAACTTCATATTTTTTCAAAATTTTTTTTGTGTGTTTATGTCTCACTTAGTTACTAATGCTGTGGCCAGGAAGTGGGGGAGAAAGACACAAATGATTCCATTTCTTCGTCTGAATATGCATTCCCTTTTTCAGTCATTTGACAGAAAGAAAATACCCCACGATTTTTATCATCAGTTAATTTTTTCCCAAGGTCTGCAAACTCTGTAATTTGAATAAGATACTATTTCCTACACCACACCAGACTCTAGAATTTGTTTTTGAGCACCACTTTCTTTGAAGTAAGGATTTTAGCATCTTTGTATACCACTTACTAATCCTCTCTATTTGTATTTCACCAGTGTACTCCTTACCGTCCCAGTCAAACCCCCTTCAAACACTGCCCAGTATTTTTTCCTGCTCATAAAACATACATCTACACCATTAGTTAAACCTAAACATCTCTTAAGACCTGCCTAATTGCCGTCCTAAGACTCCTAGCATCATCAATAACCTCCTCTTCTCAGTTTATAAACAAGCACTCTGGAGAAATGCGGAAAGTGAGCCGCTCTAGAGAAACTTCCCCAGTCACAAGGGTGGTCTTATTATATATAATTATAAGGAACTGCCACCATTTGAATAATTGATCTGGGGAAAATGCAAGTCCTGTATGTATTAACCATCCCATGGTATTTTGGGGC
This sequence comes from Fulmarus glacialis, assembly GCF_000690835.1. Classification (NCBI taxonomy): domain Eukaryota; kingdom Metazoa; phylum Chordata; class Aves; order Procellariiformes; family Procellariidae; genus Fulmarus; species Fulmarus glacialis. The sequence continues at coordinate 38,185 of NW_009195983.1, read as the reverse complement.
TGTACATTTTTAATTCCAAATCATGGACTTTGCCTTAATCATGTAATTAAACACAATAAATTCATGGGTGTTCTATATCATGAGTAAATAACATAAGCAATACAAAAGCAAAAGAGCAGAAGATATCTGAAGACTACAGCTGAAAACTATGAAAGAAATACAGAGCAGAGATATTACAGAAAAATAATATAGTTCCAGCTTTTCTGTACGAGTCCTAGCACAGTTTTCCCATCAGTACCAAATCCTTCTGGATGATCAGCAGCAGAAACATAGTGAAATTCTTCCCCTTTAAGCATTTTCTGTTCTCTACAATGTTCCATTCCCCCTCACCCCAAATCTTACAGATCTGCATCAATATTCCTCTGTATTTATTGATACAGGCTCTGCTAAGTGTTTCCATTTAATTAATTGGTTTGGTTTGTTTCAACACTGATTGACTCAAGTCCCAGCTTCCATTAATCTTCCCTACTGACCATGACAAAGCTCTCATAAATTTGTCCTACTCACACAAGTGGCAGATCATTTTTCAACTTCATTTCACGTTACGTTGTGCGGGAGAATCTTCTTTTTCCCTTGGCCAAGGGCAGCGCTTGTTAAACAGCTACACAGCATTTAAGAACCAAGTGACAGCTTCTGGTTTTGTTAGACGAAGTAGCCTCCAAAATAACTTGATACAGAGCAAAGCCTGAACCAAATTGCCAAACAGAATGCATTTTTGGAACAATTGCAGAAGCATGTTTCTCTCTTGCATGAATTTCTTTGTTATTAGATAGAAAATGTTTCTCTTTGTTTTAGCTGAAATACTAAACTAAATATGTAGAGGGTTTATAGACATTTTTATTCTAAATTGAAAACAAGAAGTGAGCTGTTCAAGGCCACACAATAGACAATTTCAAAATGGATTCTCAGAGAGCTGACTGTCGGCCGAATTCCCTGATAATCATGGTTTTACAAAACCATTACCAAATGGTGTTTTGAGGCCTGCAGAACTGAGTGGTATCACCCATTGTAAACATATTTTCTGTGGGCCTGTTCAGGGGAAACTCCTCCCTTCAGCTTCAGGAGGCTGAAGAAGAAAAGACAGAGCAGATGTATGTATTCATCCACATGGCAGAGAGAAGTTTGGAGGTAAAGAAGAGAAACCTGTGTGCCTTGGGATGAAGGAACAGTAAAATCCCATAAATCAGCTTTTGGGGAAGACTGTGGAGACCTTCTAGAATAGCAAAAGGTATTCTTGCACATTAGCTTCATCTTCTTAAAACTGCCTTTGTGTAGACAAGTCTTACACTGTCATAAGAGGACAGAACACAGCAGTGGAGATGTGGTTAGGACAATTAGACCTGTCATTATCGAAGTAGGAAATTACTGCATCTAGTCCTTACTGCATCTAGGATATTTCTTTAACAGAGAAAAGGACAAGAATAAATAGTCTATGCCCATTAAATTAAATATAAGCTATCAAATTTCCAGCTCTAGCTTTTCTGCACAAGTCCTAGAACACTGTTTTCTGCACAGTACCAAATCCTTCTGGATGATCAACAACAGAAGACATCGTGAAACTCTTTAGCTGTCATTAGCTAATTAGAGGACACCTAGTCCTAACTGTATGCAGGATATTTCTTTTTTAATAGGGAATAGGACAAGAATAAACAGTCTATGACCATTACATTAAATATAAGCTATCAAATTTCACTTTCTTCCTGGGAATTTCCACTCTCCTCACCCCCTGTAAAATTCTAGACAGCTCTGGAGTAAGCGTCCTTTTGGGATACTCTATCAGCTCATAGAGACGCTGAAACAACAGTGCTGTTCAGGCTGACATTGAACAGCATCTCTATTTTATTACGCAAAATAACCCTTTTCCTAACAGAATTAAAAAGGGAAAAATAAATAATTTTCTGTGGCATAGGAGGAATTTATGACTAAGCCAGAGTCTTTAACTGAGGTGACAATGAAAACCCACCTGGTTGTTGGAAGTGATATGCTGTTAAAACTTATATAATTTGATTTTTTTCCATTTTTATCTTTGGAGAAAAAATATTGGGTAGGGCAGCTTTCAGGCAAAGTTGAAGAATGAAATTTGAATGCTTCAATAAAGCTACAAGTATCTGAAAACAACATCAGAATGATAAGTGTTTTGCAAACTTAACTGGAGTGGGCATTACACACATCGCTGCAGTTCAGAAATACATTATTTCTAGAACAGGTAATCGAAGAAATCGTGTCAAATTTCACAATGCTAGTAGCAATTATATTTGCCAAGATTATCCCTTGCTACTTACCCTGTTCAGACAGCAACACTTTCTTCCACCAGGCAACTCCAGGCACATCAGGAGGACTGAGAGTCGTTCATGTGCCAGCAGTACTGCCAGCTGGACCGAAACCTGACTGTGCTGGATTTACAGAGGAAAAAAGGGTCCAGAGAGCTGCTAGAGGGAGACTGCAGCTGAAGGGCAGTGTTGTACCTGAAGAGGGAGAAAGACAGAGAGAGAGAAAGAGAGAAAGGGAAGGGAAGGGAAGGGAAGGGAAGGGAAGGGAAGGGAAGGGAAGGGGAAGGGAGAAAATCCAATCATACAACAGATGCTCTCAATTTCACTGCTTAGCTCCAAAGACAATGAATAGGCAGGGGCAAATTTTGGGAAGCCTGATTCTCTCTGGCTAACCTGTTTTAGGGCAGTATTTCTGGAGTAAGGCAATGCATATTAGCCAAATGAAGAATTTGCTGTATAGCAGTGTTCAGTGCCCTGGGAAGAAAATGCATTTGATTTCAGAAGATAAACATTTTCTTTTTTTCCTTTCTTCACATCAACTAGAGTTTAAAAGTTAATCCTTAAGCTTTTTACTAAGTGTTACCTTGTCTACACTGATCAAATGTTTCTCCACTCCCACTGATACAACCATTTTGTTAAGGACTGGATGCTTTTCTTCTCTTTACTGGTCAGATACTATCTCCGTAATCCGTAGTACCGCCTGTGTTGTACACAGTCACGCTGATGGTAGCAGAGCTGACTGACTCTCTGCATCACATGCCTTTTGATCACACAACACAGGAACTTCAAATGTGATGCCAGGAGAAAGGGAGAGAGGAACAGTCCAAATGAAAATTAATTTATCCTGCCCAAGTCCAGTCTTTCCTTGAGGCAGAGCAGCAGGATAATACAGAGACAAGCTAACTCTGTTTCCCAGAACCACAGAAAGCACAAATAGAAGAAGCCCTATGAAGTCATACAGTCCTCTGACTTATCACTGTAGAATTGTCCTTTACAGTATATTGTACACTACAGTTTTAACTTACACAACCACTGAAGCAATGAACATTTCCCTTAGGAATTTATTCTACAATCTACTAGCTCTCATTCTGAGGAAATAAAGGGATAATAATTGCAAAAGCTTGCCATCTGTCAGATTTTAAAAGTCATATATAAAAAGTTACATACAAAACTACATTAAAAAGTCATGGAGTATAAGACTCCAAAGTTTAGAAATGTGGAAATTAACACTAGATATTCAACCTCATGCACATCTACATGATGATACATTCTCCAGTTAAGCAATTATATACTCTTTTTTTTTCCTACCCGACCCTGCCTCATTCAAAATGGACAGAGCTTACTTAATGAGCTGACTGTGACTGTTTTGCCTTCTCCTCATTTTTCAGGTTTGGGATTCAGGCACTACACATAAAACAAACTCTTCTGAAGATTAATCTCCTTAAAGGCTTTTCTCTGGTGCTCTTCACAATACCATTTGGATGTTTCACACACACTATGCTCAGGGCAACCTTGGGAGCTGCCAGGAGTGGTGTTAATTCCACCTGACAGCCAAAGAGCTCAGGCATGGAGACCTCCCAATGTTTGGGTACTCAGTCTGAAACCCCAGAGCCTAAATGTTCAAAATACTTGGACTTACCATATCCACCCCAAGTGTAGCTGCCACTGCACCAATTACAATGAAGTGCATGTAGTACTCCTGGAAATAAAAGCACATGTCCCAGGTCAGGCTTTAGAAACCAAGGAATGAAAGCAATGAGAATCAGTGCAAGGCGCTAGTTTAACGCTGGATAGACCAACACCCCAGACTCCACAGACTGGCCCCAGTCCGTCTACAGGCTTCTACAGCCTCATGCTCCCTGTCCGATATCTGAGAGCAAGATTCACAAACTTGCTGATTCACAAATCCTCAGTGGAACCTATTTCACATTGCATGAAATAAATACGTATTTGCCAAACTAGAGAAAGAGAAAAAGCTTCAAACGTAACAGATGGGCATTCATGGACATGCACTTATGGGTAATAGGTGTGAAAACAATGGAGCTGAGTTCTGATCCTACTTCAGGTGAATGGTTTAACTATTTTAATCAAAATGGAGCAAATTCAGCAGAAACCACTGAGATTTTTCAGCCAAAGAATGCTGTTCGTTAAAGTCATTACAGAACATTGGCTGGTAAAATAATTTAAGCCAAGTTTCCCATGCTTAAGTGTATGTTCTAGAGACTGGAATTCTGGAAAAATACTAGCGGCACTGCCTTTGGCAGTGGCACCCTGTGTTGTGCAAGACTTAATCTAATAGTTAGGCTCTGAAACAGATACCTAATCAAAAAAGACAGGCAAAAGAATGGCAATTTGTGAATCTTGACAACATTTAGTTGTAAGATAGATAGGTAGTTATTCAGCACTGTCAAGACTTAGGAGACTTAGCTAAAGTAGGAAAATTACTGGCACAGGTGTAGGTATCTGGGGACTAAGGGTGAGGTCCCCCACCGAGGTCCCCCACTAAAGGTGTGGGAAAGAGGCAAAGTTCAACATGATGTTCACGTTGACACCAGCCTGTCCCACCACATTTAGACACACTGTTAATTGTTTATTTTAAGCTATACGTGTGTTTGTGTTGTTGTTCCCTGTTTTCTTGGAATCAAATTCTATAACAATCACAACTGCGTATGTGAGAGCTCTCATCTAGATCAGAACTGGACAAAACTTTTGGCTTCTGATTTAGATATGACAATTTTTGGCCTGAGAATTGAGACTGGCCATCACAGACAACAAAAGCAGTGTGTATCAGCCAGGTATCAGTGTGGAACACCACCATAGTGTATTTATATACTGTAGTATGTTGTAACATATCTGCATTAATTTAACCCTAATGCGTACCTGGTATGAGAGGTCTTAGCATGAACTGGGCCCTTCCTGGGTCTCTGGTTAGGTGCAATCACATCTAAAGGAGATCATACTGCCACATCCTTATTATTATCTAGTCTAAACAGAGTCAACTGGCACAGGCAGCATATGCTGCAAACACATGTACACCCAGCCATGGTTGGAAGCAATAGTACAGCAAGAGGCCCTGGGATCTCAGGTCCAGCACCAGGCTCTATGGAAGAGTGCGCTTTAATGGGAACAGACTTTGATGCTTTGTTCCCCATCGTCTCCAAGGTTGATTCAGCGTGCCCATCCTCCTCAAGCTGCCTCTGCCCTTCGTCTGGTTCATCCTAAGACACGTCTCCTCACTTCACTAGTCCCAGAAGTACTCTACTTTCTTATCCTACTCCTGGCCCTTTTGCATAGCCAGCCCTCATCTACTCTTTTGCACTGCTGCCCACTGCCACCTCTTCTTCTCCCTCATCCAGTAATCTTGTTAACTCTTGTTTTCCCTTTCTGGTGGTGCAATTATATTTTTCTTTTCTTCCACCCTAGGTTTCCAGTTGTCTTCTAAACTATGTGTCTGTTCCAGTTATCTCCTTCAGCTTTGCTCCCCACTCTCACTGCCTGAGCAGTTGCTGCTCTCCTGCTGGCACTGAAGCTTCTTTTCAGATCTATTTATCCTTTTCTTCAGTTTCACCAGTTCCTAGATCATTCTCCAAGCTGCTTGGGAGACCAAGAACACCGACTGCTCTCAGGAGTTCCTGGTCCTGACTGAAGACATTTAAGTGTTCTGACAGGAGCTCCATGCCAAACTTCCAATTTTGCTCCCAAGTCTGACTCACAGTCCAACTTCCTCACTCTGTTTGCCACCCACCTTTCCAGTGTCTCTGTTCCAGCTCTGCCTTGTCCCCTCTGCATTTGAATTGGGTAGTTTAGTCTTTCAAATGGTGGGAAGAGAACTGGAGAAACACACAACCCATCCAGTGTGGGCATGTAGACCATGCACAATCACAGCAGCCCAGAGCTGCAATGGCAGGAAGAAATCCCGCTCCGCTCCACATTCAGAGAAAATGACATTTTCAGGGCATTTATATGCTGGAATTTCAAAACGTGTGAGCTGTCTATATTGACTTATCAAGTGTGTGGGAGTTTTCATGTATAAAGAAATGTATAGTGTATACTCCTCACTAAATGCCAAGTCCGACTCCAAGCCAGGAACTGCTGGAGTTTCTAAGCAAAAAGATAGTTCTAATACTGTATATTCTCTCCAAACTTCTTTTACGCTGATCTCCCTCTTGAAAAAAGAGAAGTTATTGGTTTATAAGAGGCTTAAACATTCTTCTCAGCATTCTACCAAACTCATCCACAATAGAAAAAATAATTTAAAGGGAACCCCCCCCCAACAATGTGTTAATGCCTCTCACAGAGGGCAATCATCTGAAGATTGAAACTTGAAGATCAAAGCAGAGAACTGGGTATAAGAAAAACCTCCCCTAACGTGCTGCAGGAGTAACCTCTTATCTTTTCAATGGACCAGCCAGTAGCATGGGAGTATGATGAACACTCAAACCGATGGAAACCAATCCAACTGGAAAAGTAAAAATCAAGTCATTATTGTCTTTGACTTGCTTTACCCCATTCACGTAACTGTAGCACACAAACAATGGCAGATACGAAACTTCTACTTGAATAGAATGAACTGTGTACAGAAGGCAGTATGTGTGATATCTTACATCCACAGACATGTTTATCTAGCGTTTTTCTACCTCTGTAAGGGATACACCAGGCTATTTTAAAACAGTAATTTTGGTTGTTTCCCTTGTAAATGTTTTTTTCACAAGTTTTAATTAAATATAACAAGAAAAACAGCAATTGGGTTAAATAACATGCTGTGAGAGTAAAACTACCCAGTAGTCAAAGAGAAATAATAATGTAAGACCTAAAATGCTAATGACATACTAGGAATGTAATGATCAGCTGATTAGCCATTTAATTTCTCATTTGAAATCAAATTTACATACCTAACTTATCAATTCAGATGTGACAGCAACATTAAAATTAAATATGTGGTTTGGTATTTCAGTAAATGACAGCCATTGGTTAAATAGCAATAATACTAGCCTTTGGGACAAACATCTAGAGCACATTGCCTAATTCATTTAATTTTCAAATGAACAAAGCTTGGCTCTGAATGCCCTGCTTTCCTACAAATATGCCTGGAAGGACTTGTCCTTAACTCTGGAGACTGAAAGATGGTGGCTATAAAAATAAGCCCCATTTATTATGTCAAAACCCAACCTCTGAAGCAGAAGGGGACCGTTCAAACAGCACAGCAGCTCCCCGGAGAGGATAGATGCTTTGGATATGGCCTGTACAGGGCTGCTCATCAGGCACATTAGGCCTCCATGCCCCAGTCTTTCTGGCAACTAATAACTTGTAGGATTACGCTCTCAAGAAGGAAATATGAGATTTTTAAGCCTTTTTTAATGAGAAAGCAAACCCCCTTCCCTGAAAATTAATGGCTTATGTAATATTGAATTCATTATTTTTCAGAAAAATGGCCACTATGGATCACACATCCATGAAATTTGGGTTAATGTCTGCTTTGTTGCTGATGCTGTTGAGTGACTTCAGGGACATCAAGAGTAAAATTTGGGGAAAAACCAAAGATATCTCTTCTGATGCATTTTCCAGTACTGCTAATTAATGCATTGTTGATTAGGACCATGTGTCTGAGATAACTATACTGTGTAACAACTTTTCCATTATAAATTCCTATTTATAAATCTGGGAACAGAGACACATTGCAATCTATCAGGGATGGATTATCACTCTGCTTTTTAAATACGGTTGAGAAATAGTAAGGAAAGTAAAAAACTTTTTTGTTTGTTTTTAACCGAGAGAATAGAATTGGACTCCCCCACAGACAGGTTACCTTTTCTTCCATTTTCTCTTTGTGACAAAGACACTTGCCTGGAATGTTAATTCACAGAGGAGAGAGAAAAGCAAAAGAAAAAAAAAAACTAGCAGATTGGGACTCTATCTGCTACTGCATATTTGGAATGATGGAAACACAGCCTAAGGAGATGTAGAAACAAGTCATAGTGCAAGCTGCATGGTGAAACTTGCATGCAGAAATCACATGGCTATAAAGATTGTCATGTAGGTCTGTGGGTTATCACGAGTGTCTTTGCTAACAGCATGTGTATATACACATAGTGCGCAGGTATATGCAAGGATGGAGAACGTGTTCTTTGCCCTGTGATGTTTAAGGCTTTGAGTTACTTCTGTTGCTACTTACCGTGGTTATTTGTCCCATCTGCACAGCAATATGCCGTGCGTCAACTAGTGAAAACTATAGGAGATCACCACCTACATAAATGAGAACATAAATGGGAACATTTATGGACTGAAAAAGTAGACTGAAATGCTGCATTAGTTTTGCCTTTATTCCTTACTGAGTTTCACATACCTATTTTCCCAGAATTTAAGTCATTCAACATAGAGCACTTTCTGTGTTGTCAGTCTCACAAGCAGCCTGCAGTTTCAGAGACAAGGTTTGTTGTAAGCTTATTTCCTTTCACTTCTTAAGTTCTTAACAAAACCCCCAACTTTTCTATCTGTCAAACATTGCCATGCCATAAAAATTAGTCTGGTGGATGTGGGCATTAAAGTGCTTCAATTTTTCTAGCACGTATTTATCTCAAAATGGTGCATATACATTCCATTTGCAGTAAAAGAGAAAACCTGGCTTTGCACAAGCATGGAGGATTAAAGGAAACATTGCAGAATAGAAAGTGAGGCTGCAGAGTACCCTGCCTTCTGGGCTCTGCACCACCCTTCTGTTAATAGCTGACCTCTGCTTTTGGCAACAATTGGGAGGATAATTTAATACAGAAAAGTGCTGTCAGAAAACTGTAAGACTAATATATTTTGAACTACACATTGTTCTTGGAGAATGCTGCACAGGACCCAGGTTCATGTCCTTGACTCCCCCTCTGAACAAAGTGTTGTGGAAAGAATTCAGACTCTGACGGTCAGCCCCTCACCTAACCACCCCAAGGGGCATCGATTAGCAAATCTGAAGATTATAATGACAGAGGGAATGTTGGTGGCACATATTTCATCACAAAAGAGAGCTACATTTGGCAGCTATGCTGTCATTTCATTGAAGGATAAGGGAAAAGCATGCGCTTTGTTTTTCAGGAACATTCAAATTGTGAAAGTGTGTGGATGCTGGCCCTTTGGTTAAATTAAAACCCAGTGAGCACATTGAAACCCAGATGATAAGCGTCTCTTTCCAGCTTTTACTGGCTTAATAAGCAAACAAGTTGTCACCACAGCATAAAAGAGCCACGGTTACTCCTATGCCGTGCCTCCACTCCAACGCTAAGTCACCAGAAATTGCTGAAGAGTCACTCCATTCATCTTCCCCCCAACAGCCCTAATGGCACTTTTGGAGCAGGCAGACAGCATGAGCGACAGCAGCCCTGAAGCTACTTTAATGTGTTTCACAGACACAGGCTGGCATTTGTTACCTGAGGTTCAGAGATATGTGTCAGTGTCTTAATGCCTCTTCCTTCTACTTCAAATGTGCTTTAAGCACTGCTCCACTATCCCAGAAAGTCAAGGCCAAACTGCAAGCTATTAGTTATTGCCTGGAGCAGGAGCTAGCCACAAGCAGCACAAAGCTTAGTGTTGGGATTATTTGCCACAGCTCTGTATTCAAATGATTTTTGCACCAAAAGGTTTTTTTTTTTCCTCTATTTGTTAAATAAACTTTTGCTATATAGATCTGCCAATGCAGCTTTTGTAATGAATAAAAAGCCCATGATAGTTTGAAAACGAAAACGGATATAATTCTATCCGAGGGAACTTGTATTCCTTGCAATGACAAAAAAATGACACCTTCATATTTATTAGTAATAACAGGTAGCATCGCCATTCCCTGTCAATGCTAGCAGATGATTTGCAGAGATAAACATAACTGTTGATGAATCCTCACAACAAACAGAGATCGAAATCAGCATCTAGAACGTGACTGATTTCTTTAAGGTACTGTAATGAATCAATGTCATTGCTTCTGTTAGATTTCTGGATCCCTGTCACCCAGGCCTGGAACTGAGCAATCCTTTTATTCCGTAGCAAGATCAGAAATGTTGCAGTAAACTCAGGTTGAAGGACAGAACAGTTCCTTTTGTATTAACCACGAAACAGAGGGCCAACACAGCCGCATCCCTTCATAATGGCCAGGATCTTCACACTTCCTAGGATAGCCATATTTGCATCAGTTAAACTCCTCATCGAAGCCGTAGCACTATCCAACCTCCCATTTGTTTATTTATTCAGGGGAAGGTAATAATTACTTTCTTGGCCACTGTTTTTTTCCCCACACATCTCTATGACCACAAGATTCCTGTGCTCCCGTTTCCAGTTTTAACCCTGTTGCCTTTTACTTTGATAGCATCCAGCTGGCTGCCCATTTTTTAATTTGTTCTGGGGTTTTCGCAGTTTTTGTCTGTCTTGTGTTGACACCTCTCATTGCTGATACTTCACTGACCATGAGTTAGGGTGGAGGGAGGTGCTGCCTCAGACTCAGTGCAAGTGGACAGGGTTGCATTTCTTAAGTGAGCTGATGGTACTGATAGAAATGACTTGTAAAGTGATTTCTGTGCTTTTTTGCAACGTAACTACATCTGCTGCAGGCTCACAGGAGGAGGAAGCAGCTCGGGAGATAACGCTGATGGATTAGTGGAATGAGAAACTTGTTCCAAAGACAGCTTTGCTGCTGATCCTGTTTGTCACACTTGAATGAAAAGGAGGTGGGAGAACATTATCCTTCAGGTGGGCAAAGCATACACTAGGTTTAGGGGTTGTTATAAACTGGTCCCTAATCAAATATCACTATAATTTTCTTATCATTACCAGCATGCTCCTCAGTTTCTGTTTCTTCATTTTACCTAATCCATCTTACTTTTGTATTTTCTCCTAGTTCAGTCCCAGCTCCACTCTCTAATTTGCAGCCATTTTCTTCACCGCTTAAACGACATGTCAGGTGGAAGACTGCAGGAAGAGTGAGGAGCCAAAATGTCAGAGAACCGCCGCTCTCCCCCACCCCCACGCTCAGGACTCTGCCACTCCCCGGTTCGGTGGCAGTGCCTACAGTAACTGCACTTGCCTGTGACTCGTGATTTCTTTTGCATAACCACGGTAAGGAACAGCCATGAGTGAGTTCAGCAATGGCAAAACCAAGCAATTTCTTTATTTATTATGAAATACTACATTTTTGGAAAACACCGCCTCAAAACCCAAAACCACTACTTGACACAAGCTTAATTTTTCAGTGTCATGTTTTCAAGGACTATTTAAATTTGTTTTGGAGACAAATTCTCTTGCAGATAAGAAACATTCTGAGAGTCTGCAAAACAATTTGATATTAAGGAATTACTGAGTCCTTACAGATTTTAGGGAATCAGATTCATTATAACCTGCTAATGGCAGATTGGTACAGAATAAAGAAGACTGAATATTAGAACAGCTAGATAACTGGCGTCTCCTCTATGCCAAACACTTTACTACCTTCCCTAGCATACATTGCCCTACCTACCTCGGATGAAGTCCAAATAAATTCATAAAAATATGATTATTGGAGGAACTCTCAAAATTACCGAGACAACAGCATGACTTGCAGCCAGGCTGCAAAAAAGGGAACAACTGCAATTGCTGGTTTGAAAACTCTTGCCTAGGTCTTTTGGGTTTCTAACTGTAGGACATATATGAAACTCTACTGCATAAAGATCGTGAACTCTCAGTGACCAAACTATTTTCTTTTAGAATTTGAGGCACGTACTTTCTTACTCTCTACTGAAGTCTCATACATGAAAGCTAAAGGTTTGGATCACAGTTTTGTGAACACTGTTTCCTTTGAAATCAGCACAGTAACTAAAGCAGAACTTTATCTTCAGGAAGAGCTCAGAGACAAGGGGCAAAGTTAACATAATTCCTCCTGCATCCGTCACTTCACTTTATTTAAAGAGCCTGTTGATGTACAATGAAAGTGACAAGCTTTTAAGAAATTGGATTTTTTTATTATCTTTTTGCTAATTTGCTTTAACTTCTAAGCAACCTCATGTAGAGACGCGAAATTGCATGATAAAGCACCTAAAATACAGCATAGACAGCATGCATCACTCTGACTATTTCTTTGAAAATGAAGTCAATTTTCCTTTCTGTTTTTAAAAAAAAAAATAATGAAATGCATTTATTCCCTGGACTGACTGATATACCACAGGCTGCAAGTTCCAGTTTAATTTAGTTGATAATAAACTTTAGCAGGGGCACAGTATGTAATACTCAAAGAGGAAATTAGCATGTCGCTTACTGAACAAGATAATATTCACTAGATCTGTGGGTATCTTTTGTATTCTTCTCATTCCTTGGCTTTTTCACATCTATTCTCAGCCCTTTATACCAAGAGAGAAACTTGAATGCTTATCCACAACCACACCTTTGTAGTTCTCATTTCCCATATAAATCAACAACTTGTAACAAGCGACAGAGCTGGCGATACTTTTCATGATCCATGCCCTCAATTAACACCATTCCAGTGGCATCCATGCGAGAATGGATTTCTTCCTGCGTTTCTCTTAATGGGATCCAGAGTCACAAACTTGGGATGTAGAAAACCGCACAATCCTTCCACCACTGCTTTCATTTGGCCTTTTGGTGACACTCTCCAAAAATCTCTATTAGCATATCGTGTTTGTCATCCCTCGGAGCAATATTGTCCAAGAAACAGAAGGAAGTTCTTAAGGTTGCGGTTTAGAAACAACTAAATCTGGGGGGCGGATTCCTGAATTTGTTCTGTCAACGTTCGCCGGCTCGAAATGTAGCCTTTTCACAACCCAGCCTGCCGCTGCTTGTGCTCTGTGGCTGGATATTCCCCATGCGGCCACTGAAGCCAAAGGTTCAAGGATGAGCAGTTCAGTGCCTGCATTGCAGGAAGCCTCTGGTGAGCCAGAAGTTTTTCACAGTGTACTAGCTGCAAAACTAAAGACCACAACCACTGAGGTGCTTCCAAATACAACTGCCTCTAAACAAAACAATCTTCAAATATTTTCCTCAAAAATCTTTTAAAAGGCTCTTGCAGTTTCAAAACTTTATGGCTCTGTGACTGTTTTCAAGTAGAGAATTGATTGCTGTGGCTGAGATTTGAATTATCTTCTTCGCATTATAGTGTCCAGCAACAATTAGCAAAAGCATCCTCAGCGTGTGACTTCACCTCTGAATGGTTTTGCTGGCTTGGTGATGGCTGTTCTAAATAGACAAAACTTTTTTTCTTAAGACAGCCATAGCTGCAGAGGTCATGTGCTGCTCCACACAGATGAGGGAACGGAACTGTGTTCTTTCTTATTCCCAAGGATCTCTGAAACCTTTTCAGGCTAAACTGGCAATTAATTTGTTGAACTGAGATTCATTAAGTGCTCAAATTGCAAACATGCAGCTGAATATTAGCAGTATATGAATCATATTTTACCGCTTTATGCAACAAAATAAGTTTCCAGTTGAACTCAGTAGGACGAGTCACACTGCCTAGGGGACTTAACTTAACTCAGGGGACTGAGTCAGAATCCTTTATAACCAATATTCCCCCACGATGGCAAAACACTGAGAATGAAGTTGAGCTAAAATGCTGATTAAACTGGAAGTTCTGGATTATTTACTGGAGGAATTATTATGTATGTGGTGACTTGTCCTGTTAATTCAGATGTCTAAGTGAGAAGCCTAAAGCTAGTATGACTGCACACAAATGACACAGTCAGATGGGATAAATACCTGTGCACATATGGGCATGGCCTGGCATGAGATTTACACTATCTCCTCCAGCGAGAGCTCACTGGATGCTGCCAGGACCATGGCACTTTCCCAGGCTCAGACCCTTCTGTCAGGGCAAACCAGTTCCAGGATACCCTGTCCTTCACAGAGAAAACACACATTTCCCTGGCTCCCACCTGCTTTCCCGGGATGGTTTGCCTAGCAGCACTGGGTGCCATCTCTAAGAAAAGCAAGAGGAAGGGTCCAGGGACTTGTAGGCCAGCCAGCCTCACCTCCATTCCTGGAAAGATCACACAGCCTGTCTTTTTAGGATGCGTTTCCAAACATGTGAAGAACAAAAAGTTTAAAGTTGTAATCAGCATGGATTTACCAGGGGCAAATGTTGTTCAGCAAACGTGAGTGCCTCCTACAACAAAATGACAAGGGGAGGCCTGCGGATGTGATATACCTCAGCTTTAGGAAAGCTTTTGACTCCATACCCCACAGCATTTTCATTTCACAGCCGAGGAATTGTGGACTGGAAGAAATGATGGTTAGATGGACTGAAAATTGCCTGTACCTCTGAGCAAAAACAGTGGCAAGAGTGGCTCAGCATCTGCTTGGTGGCCAGCAATGAGCAGAGTACCCCAAGGGCTGAACTCTTGCTCATATTTTTCTATGTCTTAATCAATGACCTAGGTGATGACCTAGGATGTACCACCTGCAAATTTATCAATGATGCTAAATTAGAGGGAGAGACTTGCACAGTGAATGGCAGCATTGAATCCACAGGGACTTTGATAAACTTGAGAACTAGGCCAACAGAAACCTCATGATGTCCAACAAGGAGAAAAGCAAACTTCTGCTCTTGGGACAGTGTAAGCTCACACAGGATTAAAGGATGAGCTGCAGTCCTGCTGGAAAGAAGAGTGATGATGGACTCTAGGTTGAATACGCTCTCTCACTGTGAATAAGGTAAACAGCAGATCAGGCTGTGTTGAGAGAAGTTGCTGAAAAGATATCGGGAAGTTGTTACTCTCCTCTGCCTGGAGCTCATGAGGCTGCACGTGGAAAAGTGAATCAAGTTTTGGACCACCTACTGGAGATGTTCATAGGCTTGGGCCACAAGGAAATGTTGAGAAGTCCTTAGTCTGCTGAACAGTCTAAGGGTTGGTCTAATAGCAGGCAACAACTACTTGAAGGATAGCGAAAAAAAAAGTACTTAGGGAGGTTAAGGTGGTCATTAAGAAAAACTTTTCACTAGGAGGAAAAACTTTGCAGGGCAGCCCTGTGTCAAGCAGTGCAGGTAAACTCTGAAATCTCTATCATTGGAGGTTTTCAAGATGCAGCTACACAAAGCCACAGCTGACCTGACCTAGTGTTGGCAACAGTCCTGCCTTTTTGGGCGAGAAGTTGGACTAAACGACCTCCGAAGGTCTTTTTGAAAACCTTCTGTGATGAGCAGCTTTATGTTCACCCTCCATTACTCTACACTGACTACAGATTTCTGAATCTACACCATGAATTCTGGCTGCTCCACAGGATTTGAAGATTAATATCTTGGAAAATACCTTTTCCATGGTTGTCTGGGAATCCTTAGCTCTGTCTCCTTTGCATGCAGAATGTATATATTACCAAGACCTGGCTCCTGTGGTGAAAGCATTATGAACTGTAGCTGTCCATGCAAATTTGTATGTGAATTAAGATTACACAGACAGACTAATTACTGGAACATCCTATATTTCAGAAGTTTGGCCTTTCAGCTTAAGTATGGTGTACCTTTCTGTAACAAACCCAGAATTTACTGTCATCAGGAGTGTTTGAACTACATACCTCCAGAATAGACATCTTACAGCATACTTGCTCATAAGCAGCTGATAAAGGAGAAGACTGTTGCTCCAAGGGATGGTGCAGAAGAATCAAGTCCAACAAAGAGTCATTTTGGGCTTCTCCCACACTTAACACCCATACATAGAGAAGAAGTGAGGAATGTGGAAACCTCCCCATGATGACTTTCACCATTGTCTCACCACAGGAGTGAGGCTGGTCCCAACTATAATTCCAGAGAACTCTGTACATTCTTCTCCACCCACAAGAATATGAGGGAGTGCAAGGCGTGACCCAGACGAGATGAGATATATGCACTGCCGATATGTTTTGAGTCCAGAGAGATTGTAGGACACAGTAGGTTTATTTCTGTCATAATCCCTTCCATAATAGTCACTTCTGCAAGAAGCAGCCGGGCATTGGTGATGCAGCTGGTGTTAGAGACACTGATCAAGCTAGTGAGCCAGCCTCCGCAGAACATTTCTAGACATTCATTAATTTTAACACACTGCAGAATCTTCCCAATCAACACACATTACTGAAGGCAATTAGTTATTTTAAATAATTCTCACTTCAGCCAAAACTGAATGCAATTTCACTGGTCAAGAATAAAATATATCCCTACTGAAGGATTTCCTACTTTCAAGTTCTAGAAGCCCCCGGGAAAAAAACAAAAAAAACCCCAAACAAACAAAAACAACAAAAAAAAAAAAGGAAAAGGGAGGAAAATACTGGAAAACTTAAACATAACATTACTAAAAAATCCTTTCCTGATTCAGGTTGTAAACTGATAAAGGAAAAACCACATGTGATAGAAAAATGCCTTACTCAGAAGGTTTTATTTTTAAGACAAGAATTTACAGTTTTTTTGAATTAGAAGCAGGTGCTCCTTTTTTGTGTTAATGCCAGAAAAATTGCAGAATTTGGCACAAGAATAACAGAAATACAGTCAAAGAGAAAATACGCTTTAATTATTGTACCACGTTAAAAGCTGTATTTCTAAGCCGCCAGGAAGCTCTACTTACTGATTTGTTTGCTTTTCTTTTATTTGGTGAGCCTTCACCCATTCTGCTTTATTATTCTCACCCTTTAAACTCGCATGTGAGATAACTAGGAAATTAACTGCCTGCATGCCTGTGGGTCTTCACCCAGGGCCTTTGCAACTTGTCTCATACAATTTCTCTTGGTGTTGCAGAGACCATTGTAAAAGTACCTATTCAGGCTGCAAAGTAAAGCATGAAAAAGTTAGAGGAAAATAGCACTGATAACTTAACTAGAGAGTCTGTCATGCTGTGTGTGCAAGCAGTAAAGACAAGAAGGAGAGGTGAGGGGTTTGAAAGGCCACAGGCATTAGCCCAGTGTAGTGGTTTAAACCCAGCCTGCAACAAAGCCCCACCCAGCCGCTCGCTCACTCCCCCCCGTGGGATGGGGGAGAGAATCAGAAGGGTAAAGTGAGAAAACTCGTGGGTTGAGATAAAGACAGTTTAATAGGTAAAGCAAAAGCCAGGCACGCAAGCAAAGCAAAACAAGGAATTCATTCACTACTTCCCATCAGCTGGCAGGTGTTCAGCCATCTCCAGGACAGCAGGGCTCCATCACACATAATGGTTACTTGGGAAGACAAACGCCGACACTCCGAACATCCCCCCTTCCTTCTTCTTCCCCCAGCTTTATATGCTGAGCATGATGTCATATGTATGGAATATCCCTTTGGTCAGCTGGGGTCAGCTGTCCCAGCTGTGTCCCCTCCCAGCTTCTTGTGCACCCCCAGCCTACTCGCTGGTGGGGTGGTGTGAGAAGCAGAAAAGGCCTTGACTCTGTGTACGTGCTCACCAATAATGAAAACACCTCGATGTTGTCATCAACACTGTTTTCAGCACAAATCCAAAACATAGCCCCATACTAGCTACTAGGAAGAAAATTAACTCTATCCCAGCCAAAACCAGCATACCCAGTCTGCCTATGTCTTTCCCTCTTTCTTCTCCAAGGCCCTAATTCCCCATCTCCATCTCTAGACTGCTGTTCCCATTTCCAGTTCAGTCCCCAAGACCACCTTCTTTGTTAATCTATTTGCCCGTGTCATGTAGCAGAGAACATTTGTCTAAACTGTTGACACCTGTAGAAGTTATACGCAACTGACTGTTACCAGCTGGGAGTTTTGGATAATGGCTCATCTAAAGCCACTTTCCAAGTGTCACTAGTTTGGGCTCACCCCATGGGCCGTGGGTGCAGGGCTGTGGGTGGTGGTAGCTGCACTCCTCATCACCAGTCAAGGCACAGGCAGAGGAACCTGTCGATCTCTTCCTCTGCCTCTTCTACCATATGCCCTTGACACTTCCTCAGATCTCAGTTTATCCCATTTCCCACCTCCCCTATGTCCTGCTTTACCTGATGAACAGGTAAAGAGATTTATTCCCTGCACTCAGTTGAATCTCTGTGGTCCCCTTTATCTACCCTGATGATCTGAAAGGCCTCAGACCACCCTCACAATCTTGTTGAGCTGGGGAAGGTACAGGACTTGTCTTGTACCCTCCATGGTTGGAATTCCTAACCTGAATCAAAGACACTGAAAAATGACAAGTAGACGCATCACTGGGATAACAGTCTCATGAGGGTTAATATCACAGTGTAACTGTCGCCAGTTATTTATACATATTGCAATCCATATTGTTAGGGAACTAGTCTGAACTTTAACATTCACATCCCTCAAAGCATTTGGCTTAAGTGGATACTTCATTTCCCCAAGCAAAAAGGCAAGCTGAGGCTTGATTGTTAAGTCCCGCTCTCTTCAGTGAATCCTACAGTAGGAATTACGAATCCTCACTCTCTTTTCTCCTGAACAAAGCTGTTGCAATATCATTTATAGAGTGAGGCTCTGAATAGAACTATGGCTAATAGCTAATATGTTCTCAACACCCCACACAATTTTGTCAGACTCCTCAGGGATAAAATTTCCTCTTTTTGATGCTTTTTGGAAGAGCTGAGTTTTCTTTTGCCACAGAAATTACAAGCCTAAATTTACTGTTAGTCACTCTAACCATGAACTTTCTATAGACAACCATATTGTTCTGGAAATTGCACCAGCATTCTCCTCTAGCTCATCCTCTAAAATGTCGTAACACTGGTCAGAATGGTTAAAATCTTAATTTGGTGCTTTCTGTGGAAAACATCTACAGTGACATAATGAATGTATAGTCCTCTCCAAGCATGCATTTTGTTTCCTTGTTTACAGCTTGCTGGCCTGTGTAGAGCCCAGACAGTTCTATTGAGCAATGTTCCAGCTCTCCTATTTCCGCTAACAGCTGGACTCTCTGCCCTTTCCTATCTTATAGTTGAAAGAGCTTAGGAAAATCTGGCAGGTTCCTTGACATGCAGCTAGGTTTTTTTAATTCTTTATTACAGTTTAAAAATCCCTACTGGGGAATGAATTTTCTGATCATTCAAACTCAAGCAAATCAAGGAGTCTAGTATATTAATGGCATCTTTCATTTCTTTAAAATTCAAGAGGGACAATATACGACACCATTTAAGAATAACGGAGGGAGAATAAGCCCAGCAGCCAAGGCAGTGAATGACACACTACTCTGCACAGAGCCCAGTTTCAACCCTGAGCACCGTAACTTCCTATGGCTGAAACTACTGCTCCAGCTGAAAATTCAGTGCCTTAGAAGGAGAAGACTTTTTCTTGTCCATACCTGACAGTATCTGCCCAATAAAAGAAATGACAGATTCTGGGGGTACCTACTTACAATCAACATTCATTTTGTCACTATTGTGGTACTGCAGAGTTTGGATAAATCCTCCAGGCATCAGAAAGAAATGATTTGGAGGGTTTCCTAAGGAGAAAAAGGTTGGGGGACATTATTAGGAGACCTCTCCTCCCTTTAAACAAATACTCCAGACAGCAATAATTATGTCTTTCAATAAGGTAAGCTACATCAGTCAGAGACTAGACTATGGTTGTAATGACAGTAATAAAGCAGTGAATACCATCTGAAATGATTCATAGAAACTGCAATAATTTAAATTTTATCTAAATTGTGTAAACATATAGTAGTAGCCAAAAAAAATCTCAACCCTAAATTCAAAAACATACACAGAAAAATCCCTAAACTATCAGTGATTTTCCACTGCACTAGAGACTGTGAGGAACCTGTCTATGCAATCTTAATTAATTTTGTTTGATTTTATGAACTCTATTTATTACTATGACCTTTGGTTTGCTTTAAAACTTTCTTTTTATGGTAGAAAAAGGCAGTATCTTTGAATCTGAAGCAGGAACATCAAAGACTGTCATCAAAGAGACAGGCTCTTCAAGAAGAACAAAAAGAGACGAATCACCAACCACATCAGAGGGCTGAGCTGAGCAAGTGAAGGACTGGAAAGACACGCTCTCCCTAAGGATGCTGAAAGGCATCCCAGCAATGGTGATGATACAAGAGGGAGGAGTTTGCTGTCAGATACTGTTTTTTGTACACATCTGTAAATCTCCTCCGTTGTCTGCAGGCAAAGCTACTGCAAGTTTAAGAAGGGCTTTAGCAGACTGATTTATGCCTTTTGCTTGGTCAAAGAATTAAACCAAGGACTGTACTTCAATAAGTTCTGAGTAGTGCATGCAGGGGGTTTGCAGTTATCCTGCAGTGGTGTCAGGTCCAGCACTAATACCGAGAGCCAGGGAAGTGGTCCGTAGCCTTCCAGAAAGGAGTCACTGGAAAACAACATCATTTTTCCCCTCGAAGGTGTGCCTCACATGCCAAAACTAGATGTGGTGTCTATGCTTCTGCTCTCATCATATGGAATTCACAATGTCCCAGTTGTCCTTTGGCAAAACAAGGTCATATTCCATACCCATACAGCTTCATTTCAGTTCCCTGTCAGTAAGAAAAATATGCTTTGCTTTCTAGCAAAACTTAAAGCTTTCCATAGGCCAGCAGATGACTATCACTTTCAATCTTTACTGGCCTGGGCTCAATTATGACTGACAATATAGCTCAGAAAAGGTTCCAAAATCTTGCACTTATTCCGATTGCTCTCCCCCTTCTCTGCTGTTTCTATTTCAGCTTCTGCTTTTTTTTTTTTTTCCAAATAGCTATAGGTTTCCTCCTCTCCCCCTAGATAGCTGCCCAGATTTAATATAAGCCATTCATTGCAACACAAAAAAAAACCCCAAACCAAACAGCAATCCAAGCAAAATCTAACAGAAATAGTCACTGTTGATTCTGTCATTTCCTAAAATCTGAGTTCATAGCTTAGCTGGCTACCAAGCTTTTAATAAAGCTTTATTTTTGCAAGTTTGAGGGGGAGAAAAAACCCCTTAAAATCTAAGGGGTGAATTTCTACTGAGCTGTATCAAGAGTTGCCATTTAAGGAAGTTGGGAAAACAGAGTTTCCTGGGAGAGTTCACAGCTTATTATTTAGTCCTTGTTCAGACTCATGGACATGGGATACAGAAATGCTCTCTCTTCTTTTATCTGTTCCATTATACTTATGTTCATCTCCCCAGTTCTTGAATACCCATTCTTGCTTTCTCTCAAGTGCCTACCTGTGTCATCACTCCTAAAGATGCCTCCCATTCTCTTTTGCCACTGAACAGAAGCGTGCTCACTTTTTTCTCCTTATCCCTCCTCCCTTCAAGTAACTTCCCACTCTCTTGTTTTCATTCCCTTCCAGATCTTCTGTTTCAAATTAATTGTTCCCAGGTCTAGCTCTCACCATCATGCTCTGCTTTGGCTTCTCTGCACATTTCCTACCCCCAGTTCCTCACCCGCTCTGTGTTTTGGTCCAACCTCTTCCCATTGATGAGAAAAAAGATGTTTTCTAGCATAGCTTAGAGCTTTTCAGGGTCCAGTAGATGAGACATGTTCCTTGGACAAGGAGATAGGGTCTCAAGTCCAGGCCGTTGGCAGGAACAGGTTAGGAACATGTGAGAATTTTGCTACCAGATTTATAAGTTACTTCTGAACATAAACACTTGGAGTTGGGCCAGCTGTAGTTGATTTTTGCAAAAATAGCAAGAGACTCTATCCTTCAAAACAATTTAATACCCTGTTAAGTTACAATTTTCGTCTCCAAGGCTTGGAAGTGATAGAGTTTCTCAGTCAAACAGATGCTAGTATGTTAACTTTTTAACATGGGAAAAGCATTCTTTTATTACTTATCTCAGTTTAAACTTTCACAAACAAATAAGTGATGCACCTGAGCAGGAAAAACACTATTCTGAACCATTCAAGTCGTTAAATGTTAAAGGCAGTTAATAACAGGATCTCACAGTACAGTGTGAAGGCCCTTCTTAGTCTTATAGGCGCACCTCTTACAGTGATAATGATTGCCTGGTATAGCAGGGAGTTGAATATATTCCTTGTAAATTTAGTACAATATTTCAAATGCGTTTTCTGAAAGCACAAGTCCTCGGTTGTTGTAGGCTGTACATCTCACCACTTTGTGTTCTCATCATGTCAAATCCTTCAAGTTAAGTGACATTACACTCAGTCTGCACTAAACAGTGCTGGTGATTCACTAGACTGCAGTCTTCCTTTTAAGTCTGTACTGAGCCAATACTCCAATAGGGGTTTATTAAAGAGCACCCTGATGATGCAGGTCTAATCCTTTGATGGGGCCTACTGTTGGGATGTGACCCCTTTTTGATCATTTAACACTCACAGCAATTTTTCTAAAAGCCACAATTTGCCTCTTAACCTGGATATCTTGGACAAATTCCAGCTCAGGAACAACATGCTGAAAACTCAAATCCCCAGAAAGTTTCAGCGATAGAAACCAAGTTACTGTTTAAACTGTTTATTATTGATGAAGACTTTAAGCAGTGGATGTCCTCTACACCAGAGATAATCACCTCTGGTGATTCCATCCTTTACTGAATACTCATTACGTATCTGTTCTCTGCATCTTAGGGGTGTTATGAAAAATAATTATTTCAGTCATTGTGAAGGCACTGCAGACTTTTATGTAAGAGGTGCCATGTAAGTGTTAAGTATTATTGCATTGCTTTCAATGTTATTATGAAATTGCTTTTCGTTTTTTCTTCTTTTTTCTCAGTAGAGCCTCCAGCTAGCTCCACACTAGTTTAAAAATACAGTTCACAGGCATCTAGAAAGGAATTCTTTCCATGGGCTGGTAAAACAGGGTACTAAAATATTTTCATTTGTGAACCTGGCATATAAATTCATAATCGCTTGACTAGCTAGAAAGCAGCATTAAAGGAAGCTTGTTACATTTCCTATTTTGTATGCAATAAACAATAACTATAAATCATATTTAGAAAATGGAGTTGTAAAATGCCTTTTGGAAAAAAAAAATAAATAAAGAGAACAGAGCTTGCTAGAATCTTTAAAGGAGACCAGTCTTCCAGAATGAGAATGAGTCATCTATAATCACACATCATATTTTCTAAGCAGTTCTTTGTCAGGTGTATATGTTTAATTTCCTGCCGGGTTTTTAATTCTGCCAGATAACGTGGGGGGAAAAAGGAGAGATGTTTGAGTCATGAGAATTTTTTTGTTGTCCTCCCTTCCCTCCCCCTTCTCTAAAACTGTCATTTGGAGGGCTCAAATTTTGGTCTGTTACAGTGCCAAACAGAGAGAGGCAGCTAACATTTGCAGCAATAGATTCAGACTACTTACAGTATTTTTAGTTTTCCTCTGCAGGAATTCTAACATTTTTTTAATCGTTGTCCTAAAATGCAATGGAACAAGTCTCCTGCTCCAGTGCAAGCCCTACATCTGCTACGGCCTCTGGCCATTTTAAAGCTCCGAACCACAGTGGAGGGAACAACTGCAAACACGTGTGTGACTGCAGAAAGCTGGACACTTCTCCAGCTGTTAGAAAGTCATGGTGGAGATGTAAGTTTGGAGAGGCTCTGGTGAAAGCCTCTCCACAACACCCAAGTAGGGAAAAGTAAGGAAAGGTGAGTTCTCTCCCTTCCTCATGCTGCAGTAAAATGTATTTGCTAATAAGTGTTACCCACCTCTTAAGACCTTTTGCATCTTTTACTTAAGAATAACAATTGATTAGAGAATTTTTAGAGAATAACTCTTTAAAAAAAGGAACAAATTCAGGTATTTGTGCTGTTAATAAATCTTCCTTTGACCCTGCAAAGATTTAGAATTTTCTCAACTGTCAGAAATGATTGACTGTATGAAGAGTTGATCTTTCGACCACTCAGACCTGGACCATGACTGGAGTTTTCCATATTCCCTATCTGAACATCAAGGAGTCAGACCGTAGCTGCTGGGGCAGCCCTGAAGAAAAAGTATTTTCCTTGTAGCAACCTTTTCAATACCTTCAATTATGATCTACAAATGGAGGTATTTCTGAATTGCTCTGTGTTCTTTGCCCTTAATTTAAGTTTTATAGCTCCAAAAGGGATGTCTGGAATCTGGATCTCTCTCTCACAATGCACAAATGGGAAAACACACAGCAACCTGCATGGATTTAAATCACTCTTCTAAATACTCCCCTCTACGTACCTGAACAGGAGCCTCTCAGAACATTAGGGTATATAATCCTCTAGTAAGTGTTAAGTAGGCTGCTATTTTTCCAAGCAGAAAGAGCTATTCTTTTCCCTCCTCCACACTGCCCTCCAAGAAACGTGTTTTTCATAAGAGCAAAATAGAGACTCTATTTCAAGTCTCTATAAAAGCACACACAGAGAATGAAAAAAAAAAAATCAATATGAGCCCCTTTGGCAGCTGAAATTAGATGCTTCATAATGCTGTGCCAATCTCACTGAGCATCATGTACCTTACCTTCTGTGCCTTTTCACTTCTTTTTGTCCCTTCACCTGTGGGAACAAAATACAGTCTTGGGGTTTTGTTTTTTGAGGAGTTTTTTTTTTTTTTTGGTCAACTTTTCACATGCCTTAGGATTTTTTTATTAATAACCAAAAAAAAGGTCACATCTAAGATCAGTAGTTGGTATCCTTTTTTAATGAAATGCTCCCATGTCAGGTGTTCCTAATTCAATTAGGTTGTCAGGGAGCATGTTTTGGTTATATCCTAAACAAACTAAATCAGTAGCTTTCATGAAAGCTCACTGCTAAGGAAGATGCACAGAGCAGGCAGAAACAGTATGTGTGTTAGGGTGCTCTGAGACTGGCTGAAGGAACACGATTTTGCGATATTCCTGAATATATTAACATTGTACTGGTGAAATCCCTCCAAAAGGACTCCTGAATTTGCAGTGGCTGTGTAAAAGTACTTTTGGATGGTCAGCTGGAAAGAACAACGGCAAGCACAACTTAGGAAACATTTCTTTACTGAGAGGGTGGTCAAACACTGGAACAGGCTTCCTAGAGAGGTAGTTGATGCCCCAACCCTGTCAGCGAAGAGGCGTTTGGACAATGCCCTTAATAACATGCTTTAACTGTTGGTCAGCCCTGAGGCGGTCAGGCAGTTGGACTAGATATCGTTGCAGGTCCCTTCCAACTGAACTATTCTATTCTACTTTTCTATTCTATTCTACTCTATTCTATTCCATTCCATTCCATTTCATTCTATTCTATTTTATTAACTTTAGAATATGCTGTTTAAAACACCCTATGTAGCAATTCTTCAGAGCTGCATGTAAACTCCAACTTTTTCTAGTGATATCCAGCAAAAGACAATACCACTGAACATTCCTATGAGAGAAGAAGTGTGTTTTGGTGGTTATCTGTGACCTTTATTGACCTTCGCAATCCTGATTAAATGAAGAGGCTGAGTACTCCATCTTGTTCAACATGCTGCCTGACTGAAGCAGCACGGAGCAGCAGGAGAAACACTCTGAGGAACATCCCAAGGTTTTTCTGTCAGAGAAACAGAAGATGACGCAAAGTCTGGGGAGAAGGGCAGGGAAAGCCAGCTCTGCCCTTCCGTAACAGAGCAGCCTCTGTGGGAGAGGGCAGTGGGAAGTGGTTAAAGCCAGCCAGTCTTCCCACTCCAGGATTAAGAGGCAGAAAAAATTTTTTTTTGAGTGGAATAAAATAAAAAGCCCTGATCATTGCCTTAACTTACTTTCTGTTTTTTCTTTTCTTAAAGAGAGAAAATGACCATTGACAGAGATTCAAAGAAGAAGGATGTGATGCTTCTTGTTACTAGGGCTACCAAAATAAAACCTATATAGAAGTTGATTCTAGTACGTTAGCATTTTTATTTGTTAATTTCAGCACATTGAATGGTTTAATAACATCTAAGTTTATTAACTGATGTTACCAACAGCTACAAGCTAAAATTCAATCCCTTTCAGTCAATTATTGGGTGACAGTGCTCTGAACTGTGGGCAAGGCAACAGGTGTACTCCCTGCACAGCCTGTACCCCTGCCAAGGGTTACAAAATGTTGAATTCTGCATCTGTGACCTTTATGTAATGAAGGAGGTCATTTTAATGCTAGGACATCTGCACTAAGCCATATGGTAAGCTAGAAATGGTGTGATCACCACTCAAAATATGTTGCAGAGATATTATTCTGGTGCCACATGCCCTCTGGTATCTTCAGGGAGAATCTTATTTATCACACAGTAAAAGCATAGTCATTTGAAGAAAAATGACCTGCAGTACTTAAAAAAAAAATTAAATACTTAAACAGAAATATTAGCTGCTGGATCTGAAGATCATCTCATGGACATTGCTCTCTTACATGCCCTTACCTTTGGCTTGGGATGCACATTGCATTTGCTGCAATCCATCATAGGACCAGTGAAGCTAGGAGCTCTCACAAGTAATGAATTAATGAGGCTAATTAGAGAACTGTGGATTATTTCTGCTCCTGTTTTCATGGCATCGTGCTGTAAGCCCACAGTATGGCCCAGGTGCACGTCAACTGAATGAGAAGACCCCAAATGGTGGGCACCCAGACAAGGAAAGTTCCTTCACACTGTTGGTGTCCAGTGCACTGAACATTGTATGAAGTGGAAGCAACTGGCCTAAGTCTTAGATTTATTCACGTATGTGTCTCTGTTTTTATACAGCAGGAACTGCCCAACCTAGTGATGCAGGATAAGAAGCCCCCCTGCACAGATGGAGTTGGTTTTTGGATAAAATGAGTGCTGGAACAGGGAGTCAAATCCGAAATAAATAGTGCTTGTGTAAGAACACAGTCCAGGAGAGCCAGTTCACTTGTTCTCAAAAGCTGCCCTACTATTGTTAAGCATATTAAGAGGATTAGAATCAGGATGTGCTGAACACATGTGAAACACCTGTGATAAATGCTCCGAAAATAACTCAGCAGTACAGAGCCCTTACTGGGTCACAAATTACTTGATTAAAGCTGGAAAAGCCAAGGTTGTTTTTGTTTTTTTTTTATCAAAGCCGTGATCATTTTTTTTTCCAGCAAACAATACCTTAATGTTGAGTTTTAATGGGATTCTTATAATTCAGATGCAGAATATAACATTTTAGTGATTGTCCTGTTTGTTTCTAACATTGTTATTCCACTGTTATATTTGAAAAGCTTGATGAATGGATAAAATGAAAGAAAATTTGAAGTATTTCACAGAAACAAAGAAAGCCCATTTCCAAGAGGATTCTTTGATTTCAGGAAAAGTTGCCCTTTCTTGTTATAAAAAGACAGCTTTTGATTGATCTGTAAAGTTTCTTCAGGTTAAGAGATTGACAGCTTTGTCTCAGTAAGGTAATTTAAACTTGGCTCTGAATTGGGCCAGGAAAAGTACCATACTTCTTTTTGAAAGAATCAGAGATAATGAAGGATATTACAAACAAGGACATGTAGGTGTGGTGAGTGGCTTTCCTTTTCCCAAAAAACTGATTTCCTGGAAGATAATTAATAATTAAGAGAAATTTGGACCTGATGCACAAATATATGGCTTTCAGCATCATAAAGAAAGATCACGAATTGAATGTCTTTAGAGGAATGGTTTAGAAACATGAATAATCAACCAGCAAAACTTCTAATCTACTAATGAGATTCCCAGGGAGCTCTCTAAAGCTTTACCTCTTACACTAGGGACAGGGTTTCGTCCTGCGAGCTTGCGCATCTGAGGGTAATAAATGTACCTGCAGTCCTTCTGCTTGTGATGTCTGCCTTTACAGCGGAGGCACATGGAAGTCAGCCTGAGCACCACCCAGACAGGCAGGGTTCAAAAACTGGGTTTAAACAATTCTGCCTGAGCCTACAAAAAACAACCTCCCCTTGGCTATTTTTTCAACTGAAAAATCCATCTAGAATATCCTGCAGCCGCAGCGTGAGCCTGGCAGCCGTGGAAGGAAATGGGGAAGGTTGTTACTTCCACAGCTCCTTCCTTCGCAGAGTGCTTTTTCTCAGTAAACACTAATAATCTCCTGGCAGTGCATGTAGACTTTTGGACAATAAGAGCGTACTGCGGGGAATCTGCACTTTGATATTTCCCCTGAACTCTAAGAGAAGTCTCCCCACACACCGGTTTAACTACAGGATTGTATTTTCAGCATCTGTGCGGTTAGTCTCCAATGAAATACTGTGTTCGAGAGACCCACTAATTTATTTCTGCTCTTGCCAACAGACTTACCCTGCATATTAATATTAACAATCATGTTTGTGCAAATGGGTCCATTAATTCAAATTTCATTTCTTTTCAATTGGTAATATATGTAAAGAACAATAACCAATGCAGCATAATTTTACCCATGGCTATTATAAGTGGGTACACAATATCATATTTATTTCCTTCTAAAAGCATTGCTTTTAAATGAGCAAAGGATATTACAACAGCGTTAGCTTTTCTCCTTCCCTCAGTGCATTGCAAAGATGTGGGAGGGTTGGGAAAGGAGAAGCTATTTAAACTCAAACTGGAGTTTGACGTTATTTGAGGGCCTGATCCAAAGTCAGATTCCTCCAATGGGAGCGTTTCCTTTTACTTTGTTAGGGTTTGGCATGGGCCCATAATGAGCATTAACAAAGATGCCCCAGCAGACACAGAAAGAGAAAATGTTCTAGAAACTGTGCTTTCACTTTGCCACGATAAACTGAGCTTGTATTTAACCGAGCCATTATGGGAAAGGGAAGAAACATATTACAAAGCTTGACTGAAAAAATACTGTGAATTTCAACACCAGAAAACGTTAATTCTCAATCCAAATCTCCTGTGCCAAGAAAAATTAGCAAACGTTCTTTTAGAAATTAAATTAGGATTATTTTTCAGATTAGGAGCACAGAAGTGGGTCAACGGATAGCTGCAATCATACTTCAGTGTTAGATTGTACAGCAGGGAAGGCAATCAAGAAAGTTAAAACTACCTTTGGGAAACTCAAGCCGTAACACTTAAGGAAGCAGAACGGAGTTGTACTAGCTCTTGAGTTTTTAATAGGCAAGACCCTGAATAATGAGGAAAAAGACAATTAGACCTTTTGTTACAGGCAAAGTACTAAGAGGATCAGATGATCTTGTTTCTGGAAGAAAAAAGGGAGGTTACTGAGGAGTTCCTGGCAGTATGACTGCAGTTTCAAAGCTAGGGTCATGTAGATTCCCACATAGAAAATCCCAAGAAAAACCACTTCAGCCCAACATCAATACTGTCATCTTGCATGGTCAATACCTGTAAGCCAAACTCAGCACTTACATCCCATTGCAGCTGCTCCCACGAATCTGAACTGTAAATTGTTTTTTCAATTGATTTGCTAAACACTGTCTATATTTTTAAAACTTTCCCAAGATGGGCAAAAAGCATGGCTTTCTAAAATGAAGTTTTACCATTTTATATGAGAAGCATTTTTACTACCTCCTACCAAGTCTATCCTAAGATCCTCTTACCGGAATGGGATAAAGCATCAAAAAGTGTACATCAAAAGAAATTTTCCAGTGGAGTAAGCATCTTCAAACAACTGAGCTGGCCTCAGTGAGTGGAAATATCCAGTGCCACAAAGAGATCTCTCTGGCACCTATTCCAGAAAGAAGCATTGCAAAGATAACAGAAATGAGCTGACTGATTACTTTCTACATATTTTACTTTTCCATATTGTTTAGTGGTGGTTTATTATACCATTTCTAAGTACCAGCTATCATGTAGCTCATAGCCCAACAGAGAATTTGGTAGTCAGTACCAAAATGTGATCATCTTTCAAGTTATCCTTGAAAGTTATCAAGTTTCTTTCCCTTCGAACTAGACCATTCTGAGAAATGATGGTCAAACATTAACTCTTAATGAAACAAATGCACTGGATGGGAACTGGTCAAGCCTATTTACTTTCATTTAGAACTTAAAAAATGGAGATAAATACTTGCCATAGTTTTATGGTATGAAGCCCTGGTGGTAGGATGCCCAAGGACATGTCCAGTGCTCCACAGGGAGCAGGCTACAAGCTGGCATGCGATTTCATGGCAAACTATTCTATGTGTGATGGCATTAGGTGCCATTAAGTGATTCTTTCCTCCAATAGGTTTATCTCCCTCACCAACACAGGCAAACACAATAAAAATTTCGTTCAGAAAGGTCTATGGGACTTGGCTTCATTAACATCTATACCAATACTCAAGCACCCTCAGTGTACCTCTCAGGCTTACTGTTAAACAGTAAAACAGTGAAAAAAAAAACCCCAAAACATTATTACAATGTGTCACAAAAACAGAGCAGAAGAGATCAAGGGCCTCTGCAATAGGAAGAAATTTGTGAAGTCAAATTTGTGGACCATCTGTGGTAATGCCCCATGCAATATGGCGAGAAAAATAGAAATAGAACAGGTCTCAAATATCTGCCCTGTGAAAATATTTTTTCCTTCCCACAAATGAGTCAGTCTCTTTAAACCTGAGCAAGCTACACTAATCAAGTCCCTGAGAAATTTTAGAAGCAGTAGGAGTACTCCCAACAACCTGTCTCCAGTCTCCAATGCTTCAAGAGAAAAGACAACTTCTCCTCTTCTCTCTTCCCCATCCTCTGTTTCCCTCCAATCAAGTTATGCATCCAGGAAAAAATTTCCCATGCAACATTTTCTTTCTCATTCTCCCTGCTTCACCTTCCTTTTCAGTATCCTTTCATAATAATTCTTTTTGCAAATACCCTCTGCATTTTGATTTAACTTCCACAACCAAAACCCCACTCTGAGTAAAAACTCTCTTTAGCATAAAGCTGGCAGACTTTCTCCCTTGCTGATAACAGGCATTTGGGTATGTTGCCAGCAGTTACTTTGATAATAGTCACACTATCCTACTGGCAATTAACGTAGGCTTCCCTGTTAGACTAGTAATTAGGCCTTCAAAATGTCAGAATCTGGTCCAGGTTGAATATTCTGGATAGTAATTGTGACTAAATAAATCAAAAATTAAAGTTAATGGGAATTGACAATATCTGGCTGAAATGCAATCTGGATCCAAGTGTGATCCTGCTCCCTGGTCAGGGCCAGGCTGGTTCGTCCTTGCGAGTGCTGAGGGATGGCCCCCTCCGGCTCACCCGGCAAAATCAGTGCAGTTGCTCACCGGCTGAATCAGATGTTTTTCACATGAGTAAAGAACACAAAATCTGTCACTGGACAAGGCAGGGCGAGATCTTTCTGAAACACAAAGTGCCGCTGCAGTGGTTTGTGTTTATTAGTAGTCTTGACGAACGCTGCAATTACAATGGCTGGAATAAACCTCATCCTCCAGCTGCATAGTAGTCGATGGCAGAAAGACAAAACCAGGAGCGGGAGGGCTCCCCGTTATGCCCAGCTACGGAAGAGGACCTGCAAAAAATTCCTGCTTACTCAAACCAGGAAAATTGGATAAGGGGCATCTTCTGTTGCCCTTTGTCCTAATAGCATGCATATTTACAATACATGCCACTGAATCAGAATAAATGTTCCGTATAAGTTTACCTTCCCTGGGAGGATTTGGAGAGTAAAGCAGCTGCCAGTTGCTGAGGTGCACAGCCTTCCTGCCTCACGTGTCTGTGAGTCACCTCTCTTTTCAAAAATACTGATTTGTCAGGAGACAGACATTTAACCAAGTTCTGCCAGCTAAGCTGTAAAACACAGCTGCCCTTTTTGACCCAAGCAGTTAGACAGAGGATTTTGGTTCAAAGGAAAATCTAAGATTAGACAGACATCTCTCCCATGCAACCTGTGTATTTCAGACTAAGGTTCCCTGGCCAAAACAAGAACAAAACTTGGGCCTAAGGAAGTTCACAGCCCCTTTTTATTTAGTCCTTGCTCCTAAAAACCTAAATCTTTAGTTTTCTTCTAACTGCTTCTTTTTCTTAGACTCTCTAATGTTACTCCTGCCTTTTTCCATGCAGAGGCAGAGAAATACACTCTACAAAAGAAGGAGAAATCCTTAACCATATCCGTTTATCCACATGTGCCCTGCAAATATCCCAGGGACGGCGGTATCCCAGAAGGTGTTGTACCACCTAGGTCTTGAGTAGAAGATACCAAAGGTTGTTTTTTTTTTTTACATTGTCTATTAATAATGAAGGATGTGTAATATTAACGTCAGGGTGATTTAATCTAACCATAGCAACAAGTTTTGCTACTGTCTTCCAATTTAATGCATTGGAAATAAGAGGGAGATTCTATTTCCAAGTTGTGTCAAACATAATTTTTCAGTACATATGTAAAGGAAATCATAAAAAGCAGGTACAAACTTTCTCTTCTATTTAGAGGGAAAAAGACTGTTCTGGGTTTTTTAATTTCAGATAAAATATCTCTGTTTTCAGTAAACTTTACATATTTCACTTTAAAATGAAAAATATGTTCTAGCCATGGAAAAATCATCAGTTTGGCAGCAAACTTATTCTGAAAGATGGAAGAATCTTTATTCTGAAGCAGCAGAAATACTGTTTTTATTTTGTGTTGCTTTTCTTTTGAACTGAGCAATCTGGTTATTTAAAAAATAAACCAAGATTATATTTCAGCCTGCCATATTCTGCAGGAAAAAATATCAGAATTGCAAAGTGCTGTAATCACTGGAAATGGGAAACTGGAGTTGATAAGCTTGGTTTCCCATATAATCATTTCAGGTGAGTTGGTGACAGCTGAAATCAAATTCTGGGGATGAGCAGATGAGTCTTTAAATGGCTGAGATGGCTGACTTCCTCCTCCCTCTTCCCTGTGTTTGCAGATTTAAGGAAAAAAAAAGATATTTTAGGGGTTTGATAATACAGCTTTTAAACCAAACTGTCTTTTTCATCTTTGCTAACGTGTTTGAGAAGGAGAGAGCTTTTGACTGAGAAAATAGTGTAAAATCCAGACCCCATTTTGAAAGACAGTTTCTTCCACTCTGTTTCAGATACCATCTCTATTGCTTTTTATTTACAAATATGTTTATTTGTTGGACTATGTGTGTGTTGGACTGATAAGGAGGTCCTGGACTTGTCAGTAGGCTAGAGGGCTGAGTAGTCCCATTAGGAAAATAAATAAAAGAATTATTGCTTATGGGTTTGATTTTAAGTTTTTTAGTTTTAAGTTTTTCAGATTTTTCCACAAACTTCTCTACAGCTAGCACAGAAGAGAGGAGAAATTCCAGTTGTGGCAGAGCTGAGAAGGCACAATTTATGTTTGATAACTCTTCATTGTAGGTAGGGTGGGTTAGTAATTTCTGAGCTCAGCGGAAGAGGTGGTCATGAAGGTGAGGGGTTGGAAATAATGACTCTGGACATGGCAGGAATTTAGGGTGAGGAGGGGGGGGGAATTAGAGAAACCTGAAAAGGGAGAATAAATATTTCCCTCCTGAAAAAAGGATTATTTTTTTTTTCAGGTAGAAAAGCAAAGGAATAAAAGAGGATAAAGGAGAGCTTGAGGATGGAAGCTGCGACACAAGCACCACTAGCAACACAGTAGCTGCTCTGGACTAAATCTGCATTTCTCTTATCCTATTAACCGGGAAGGCCAGGTTATATGTACTGCTTGCTCCAATTAAAGAGCAGCACAGAGCAGCACCACCTCCAGAAGAGATTGGGGATGAAGCCTTTGCTGCAGACTCTCCGTGCAGTTACTGCTGTCCTCTCCTCCCCTCCTTCCTCCCTGCCCTCCCTGCTCCCGGGGAGCCCCCTCCTCATCCTCCGCCATGGGTCCTCACATCCCCTGGGCTTGGCAGGGGAAGGACAACGCACATCCCAGCTCTGCTTGCATTTAACCTTTCCTCACCAGCTCTGTGACCATTTGGAAAGGAAAGGTGGAAAAAAGCCTCTCCTCACTAAATTGTAAACCACAAAATGGGTGGCCAAAGAGCGGGTCAGAGGATTATTTCTGAGTATTCTTTTGCTACCTGTGATTTAGGATCTTCAAGAAGTAGCAGAAATTTCCAGAGGCACACAAATATCTCCAGTGAAGGAAAGGAACAAGTTGCAAACACTGCCATGAAGTCCCCTTTCTGCTTCTTGCCTGCCAGCCACAAAAAAAGCTGTAATGAGAGTGAAGATCCTTGAAAAAGATCATACCCTCCCAACCTCAAAGGACTTTTCTCATAATTTCCAAAATACAAGGGAACATGCTAGGCCATTCAGTTGGATTTTCAATGACTAAAAAGCTTCACTTTCCATGACAGAGAATCTGGGCTGACTCTCCTGGGTCCTCTTGAGGGGCTGAGAGCTCCTTGTTCCCTCTTCAGCGTGCCACTGGAGCTGGCAGCTGTCCTCACGCACCAGGTTTCTTTTGTTCCATTACACCCTTTATTTTACACCTAGGCTTAATTAATTAACACTAAAGATTGCCCACTAAAGGTGCATTATTACAGCTCAGTGGGGGCAGCCCAGGGTGGGATAACTGAGCTTGGTTCTTACTCAGGCATCTGAAGGGACCATGGAAATGCGCAGAGTAAGGCACAGGGGGACCAAGCGAGTATCTCGCCCTGCAAGCCAGTGCGAGATTTAACAGCCTAATGAAGTATCTACAGCGCTGCTCGGTGCCTACCCTGCTGGGGACCGCAAGGTAAGGGACCTGCTGGTAAGGAAAATGGAAGCAGGATTAGGCCCAACACCAAAGGCTTGTGGACCAAGATTGGCACACACAGTCTTCTTCTGCAGCTCCTTTAAGAGCCAACTTGGCCATCTCACTTACTTCTTCTCTAGTACACCTAGAAGATATTAGAAACCGCACTGTTTAAAATAAAGTTCAGTAGAAATGCCAACTCGCATTCGCAGACATCATTTCTCATGAATGGGCTGTGATCTGGTGGGTGCCTCTAACAGAAGATGGCTGCTGTGCCAGACTTGGACGAGCAAGCCCGTCCTGATTACCCTAGCCTCGTTACTCGAGAATTTGTAGCATATTTCCCCTGAAACAAAGAAACATGGCACATAAGCCAGCCAGACCGGCACTCATTTCTCTCCTGGAGCTACTGCATGTTATTATCTTGGAAGGCAGCACTGCCATCTGGGGGATGGAAAAACAATATTTCAGTCACAGTTCAGCTGCCGTCTTGGGGGTGGTGGTGGAAACATGGAAAAATAAATAGAAGCCTGCAGTAGCTCACAATGATTTTCTTACAGCATACATGAATCAACAATCCCCTCTTGGATTATTACTTTCAAATTGGGTAACATTATTTTTCACTTTAATACAAAGGTTCTACCCTTCCAGAAGCACAAGTGGGGTCTTGCCTTTTTAATGTTTATATCATTTAACAATTGGCTACATGGTGCAAATGCTCTGTAATGAATTCCCTGTAATTCCTTGAATTACAGTATTACTCCCTTTTTGCTCACTTATACCAGTAAACAAGGGCAGAGGTGATTTGCTGTGCCCAGCTAATAAACTGTTCCAGAGGCCAATCTGCAGTCTTTGAAATTTGTAACAAATAATAATGCAGACATTACCATACCCATATCTTTTGACATCCTACTGAGCCTACTGTCATATTCTTTACACACAGCATTTATTCTGAAACGTGTCTTATTCCTGGGAAAACTGCTGTCCTTTCTTCCCTCTCATCTAGGTCTGTAAGGATTTCCTTCTGTTTCACTAATAGAGAAATTGCTGCACATACTTACATAGCTAATTATTTCTCTGATTTAGCTTAAAGTCCTTGTAGAATATAGAGCTAGCAGTCTTAAAAAAACACCCACAACCTCAAAAACATACAAAACCCCCAAACCTAAAAGCCAGCAACGTGATTTATCAACAATTGTGATATGCTGGCATGGAGCCAGCTGCATCTGATGTCCTGAATTGCCTGTACATTTTCTGCACAGGCATGTTCATAACGAGTTTGGTGGCACAAGGAGCATAAGCTGACCTGAGACCACACGGAGGCCAGAAGGGTGATTCCTGCTCCCGCTCTGCCCTTAGCCTTGTGCTTCCATCCTTTCATTGTGGTGGCTCAGCCAAGCAAACTGACCTTGCTGAAAACTTTGTGGGTCTTCGTTTTTTTTTTTTTTAATTTTCCCAAATGAAGGTTAGCCTTCAGCCAGATCTGCTCCCTGCTAATGCTGGCACCAGGGAAAGCTGAGATCCTGCAGTTAAAACTGCTATTTTGAGAGGTGGTACCAGATATGTATCTGCTCAAACTGAGCATGAAACCACATCCTCCCATATGCAGTTTACAAATCTAATAATTGAGTCATATTTGAGGTAGCATATTTAAGTCCAGAAGATCATTGCACGAAAATTCCAATAGTCCATGAGTTTACTAAAAGAACAAACCCATTTTTTTTGGCCTGTAAAACATACAGAATGGACCTTTGTTATAAGTCCAAAACAACATAAAACTGAACAAGACTCTTAAGACTGAGTGGAGAGATTTTTATGTAGATTCTTATATAAATAGATTATATAAGCATACCCAAATGGATTACCCCAAACAATATTATTTAAACTGACTCACTACTTATTTTTTATTTGCCATTTAACTGCAAATGACTGTCCTCTGCATGAAGCCACTTTCTCTTTATATCATTTACTATTTTAGTGAGCCCATCTATCCTACCTCTGCTGAAAGGATTATCCTGCAGTAGTTAGAAAGCATTTTTAATTTTGTCTTACAAACCTCCTTTTTTACACAATTTTCGTGGAGCAAAGTTTCATAACAAACGCCAAAGACCCTCATGCAGATGTTCATGAAATACATCCGCCTTCAGACAGGTGTTACTTACTAGCAGAATAGAAATGCTTTGGTGCAACATTTCTGCTCTCGAGCTATTTGGCAGTTTGCTTAAGAACAAAGTGACCAGAGGGTGGCTCTTGAGCCATGTGCAATTCAAGAGTGACTCCCCAGTACAGCTGGGTCCAGCTGTTCCAGCTGTGGGAGCCTCCAAGCCCTCAGTTGCTGGGAGAAGTGATGCAGGAGGGACAGCTAAGGTCTGCCCTTGAAGCTGAAATCCAGCCTGCAAGATGACTAGGAGCAACTGCCTGACCTCTTTTCTCATCTCTTCTGTAAATATGGAAGGGGTTTTGTTGGTTGGGATCATGTGAAGACTTTGAAACTTGACATTAAGGCTGGCCACCCTTGGTCCATAACATCTTGAAGCAGATTATTGCATATTTGTCATACCACAGATAACTGCTGCTACTGACAGCTGCCAGAATTTTATGTACTTTTATGAGTACCAAATTTTGCTCTAATGTAAGACATTAAAAATCTTGCATTTATACTGAACAACAAAAAATACCATTTTGGCCTTCTAGTCAACTGTTTTAGGAATAAAAATTAAATGTACTTGATAAGGTCCTCAAGAGGTTTGTTCATTCTTAACCAAACCAACAACATTCCCTTTCAGGTACAATAACGCAAGCTTTGGCCACTTTACACAGAACCTAGTGTGTTGAGCATTAAGACTGAATAGCATCCTATCATCTCAGGTCAGCTTAATGGCTTTTTCTTCTGAAAGTCTCAAAGCACTTATGAACCCAAGAAGATGCAGGGGATGCATTCAGAGCTGCCCAGGGGTTTTGGGCACCCAAATCTCATTAATTATAATGGAAAAATGGGCCTTCAACCCCCAGAGGCAAGTCTGAAAACCTCAACCAGATGGTATTGTTATTAAAGCACAGAACTGGGAGTTAAGATCTGCTGTAAAGAGCTTCACAGAAAAACCTAGTGCTGTGCACAAGAACAATTAGCATTACTGGATTTACAAAACAAGATACAGGTGCATGGGTACATAATTCAATATCATCTGTTCTACATTTAGCAAAAGCCTAAGAGCATGGGCAGACAAATTCTTATCGTTTTTAGTTTGCTTGTGCCCTGTTACATCCCTCTAAGCCAATTCCTTCCTGTCTCCTGAAGTTATTTTGCTACTGCAGTAGCACCTATGGAAGTGGCTGATATATGTTTGGTTTTTATATTCTTACTTTAAAACAAGTCTAACCATCATTATCTACTGAGGGGAATCCAGATAGAAAGAGATTATATTTTTTTTCCCCACTGGTACTTTTAAGTTATTGTTTCAACCCTGTGAGTGCAACTTATTATGAAAGCTCCATGCTGGAATCACTTCAGGATGGACTACAAGCCAATGTGTATGAAAGCTTTTAACAGCTGAGGAGAAGAAATACCCGCCCCCCCC
>NW_009195982.1:7835-11757 GCF_000690835.1 Fulmarus glacialis | reverse complement strand
TCGATCCCACTGTCTACGTCATTGATGAAAACCACAGAGCACTTGCTTACGGGTGGGAAGATGTAACTGATGTTTTTATGTTGGTGGTGGAGAGAAAATGAAGCCTAAACTATAGTCTCTGGACGCAGAGAATTGCAAAAGCAGCAGCTACCTCGGCTCTACAATTTCTCCCCTTAAATGAACATCCCCGCTACGCCTGCGGTGAGAGTCGGTGTTATCCAGCACGGACACCCTCTGCCCTCCTGGAAGGGGTTCAAGCTGGAAACTCAGGAGATTTCAGGTGGAGTTTCCTTGAAATCCCTTCCCTGAGCGACCAGGAGAGACTCGAAAGATTGTGCTGGGTGAAGAAGGGGATTTGTAGCCTTAGGCTGGCATTTCCAGTCTGGACATGACTGCCCGGCCTCGCCAGCAAGGCAGTGGCAGCTGTCCTGAATGCATGCAGACTAAAATCTATCCATAAGGATAGCCTTTATTCCTTCATTTTTTGGGGAAAAAACAGGCTTTTTGTAGTAGGCATCGAAAATTCTGCCCCTGCAGGGTTGGGATGCTCTTCTGGATACAGATTTCTATAAAAACAAATCAGCATGTACAAACCTTTCCAGGTAGTTAAAGCAACTCCCTTGGAAATTAATATTAAGTATTTGCAAGAACCCCAGCTCATGCTGAGCCATCTTGTCCCGGTCTCTTTGGAAAGAACGGCCAAATTCTCTGGTTTTCTGGCATTTCATGCAGGCTGAGTTCTGTGTCTGTCCCGGAGAAAGATGGTGAAGGAAACACTGACACTGCTATTAATGTGATTTTTCTCTTTTTCACCTTGCTTTTGTAATAGGTGACAAATTTAAACATACCTGAAAGTTACGATGGTTCTGTTGTTCAAATTCTCTTTGCAACCAAAGGGTCTTGATAGTATTATGATGATGATGAGCCTGGTCACGGCTTTGTGGTTAAGGTTAAATACCTTTTTGCTCCTAAAGAAGAAATTATGAATGGAGGGTTAGCTTTAAAAACAAGTGGGTATGTGTCCTTTCTCTTATTGCGGGTAATTACATCTCCCACCAACACACATCGACCTTGCTGCTTTGGAGCTGGCCTGACCTGTGCAGAGTTAAGCCAGTCCTATACCCTGGGCATTTCTTAGGTTTAAAGTGACTGATAGATCTGAGGTGGCTAAGACACTTGCTTTAATCGCAGGAGCGGGAAGTGCTCCGCTCCCCACCTCCTCTCCCGTTTATTTTAATTCTGGCAGTAAGGGCTGCATAATGAAAACCAATACTTGCTCTAGGTCGGTCTCAGCTCTTCTCTATGGTTTTTGAAAGCAGGTGCTGCCAAAGAAAGCAGTGTTTTTTATAAAGCTGTATGGAATACTTTTGTTTATAGGGGTTTTGTTGGTTTTTTCCCCCAGTTAAACCCAGCAGAATCACCACGTGCAATTTTCAATTGCTTTGAAAAATCCCTGTCAGACATTTCAAGATTTCAAGGATCACCTTATTGACATGCAATAAAAAGCTTTTATGATGTATTTTTCTGTAACGTTTTCTGAAAAGTATGTCCCAGCCTAAGCCAAGGAAGTGTGTGGAATTTGTACCCATGGAGACTCCAATAACACAGCCAGCTCCAAATGCCGCAGGATTATTAGTTTTCTTACCTAACATATCAGGAAAGGAGTTACTGGAAAAGGGAGAGACGGAGAGAAAGTGACTGAGTGAGGCAATATAAATTGAAGAGACTGGACTTGCTGGTTAGCATTTGGTCTGTCCGCAGATTTGGGGTTAGTATACTTGCTTTCGATAGGTTACTACGAGAGTTATCCTGGAAAAATTCAGTGTTGTGTGTCTGAGCACCAAGGACGTGCCGGGCGAGATTTTGAGAAGCTCCAAAGAAAAATAAGTTGCTCTCTTAATGAGTTGTAGACCCTTAGCCAAGGATATTTAAAAAGATCAACTTTTACGTGAGGGTGTCATTGCTTAATAAACAGTAAAATAGAAAATAGAGATGGAACAGTTTTTGAGAAGCCATCTAATGCACATAAACATCCACCTTTACCATGGGAAACGGAGACCAGATTAATATCTTTTTCTTAATAGCACCTGCTGATGTGTTTGAAGATTGTTCTCATTTCTTCCCTCAATCTCTTGTTTTCTAAATGAAATAACACTCTGTTTTTTTGTGTAAGAAAAATCCAGGCCTTTCCTACAGGACTGCTACGTAAATAGTTATTTTTGATCCTGCAATACTGTGGTCACTTATTCCTGCTTAAGCACCGTACTTTGCATTTGGCCATATTGAATTGCATCATGTTTATTTTGAGTCATCACTCAAATTTACTAAGAGCTTAATGAAATCCTTTAGAAGTGCCTGCAGTCCTTACCAGTTTAGTATCACCTGCAACATGCTGTTGTAGATCTGTTATCACTTTGGTTTTTAGGGCATGATTCTCCACTGCAGAGCACCTGTACCTCTGCAAAAGAAATGTAAAACACATTCGGATGTGCTCTTATTCCTTCCAAAGTGTCAATTATTGTATGAAACCCAAAGCAGAGGTTCCCTGTCTTCTTGTACCCTGCCAGCAGTATCCAGAAATTTTTGATAATGCCCAGCACACAACCTTCGATAAAGTCCTACAAACCTTGGAAGTTAGCCAGTTCCTTCCTGGGAACCGGAGGAGTAATCACAGGGCTGTTATTTTTAATTAGGGACCTGTCTGTCACCTCTTGTGTCAAGCTGATCACTGGAATTAATT
Source organism: Fulmarus glacialis (assembly GCF_000690835.1). NCBI lineage: Eukaryota > Metazoa > Chordata > Aves > Procellariiformes > Procellariidae > Fulmarus > Fulmarus glacialis. The sequence goes on along the minus strand of NW_009195982.1, from coordinate 9,017 downwards.
TTTCCTTATTTCTTGCAACCTGTTGCATAAGCCAGATCCCATCCCTCTCAGCCTGTACAGTATCGGGGTGGGTCTGGGCAAAGGAGTCTTATTTAGAAAAGCTGCTGCTAAAGAAAGAGAAGAAATGAAGCCTGCTCGCAAAGGAGCACGTTTGCTGCAGCTGTAACAGATACCCACAGGAGGGCACGTTCCTCAAAGCAATCTGGAATTCAGCTAAAATCCAATCCCGCTCAAAGGATCCGTTTGACTTGATTTCACTAAAGGGAGATTTTGACAAAAACTAGTTTTTTGATGGAAGCAAATGCCCTGCAAAGGTAGTGGGATCCTTTGAAAGTTCATGTTTATCCATGAAAAATACTGTTGTTTTGGTTGCTGGTAATGAAACCTTAAATGAAGCTATTCCCTTGAACTGTTTTACTGAAAAAATGAAAAAATTCCCAGAGGATTAAAATCAAAAACAAAAAATTGCCTTTGGCGTTTTTTGCTTAAAAATAAATTTGCTTGAGTTCAGCCAGTTTCAATGGGGACAATCCCTATTTCTACACAGGTACCAACCCACACAGCACTCTCCTACCTGAAAGCTTTCTGTGTCAGGTTCCCCCCTGTCCGTGCTGTATTTTACTGCTGAGTGATCCCAGTGCATCTGGTGCAAAATATAAGGAGCCTGAACTTTATACCAAAGCATAAACAGCATCATCTCATGCGAGTTAAGAAGATTGTCTAAAATGTGATAACGGATTTTCTTTTAATATATCAGCCATAAAATTTAACTTAACAATTATTTTAAATTGTGATGCAGATGGGATAGGTTCTGGTTTTGTAGGCAGGTAGTTGCTCCAGAGAAGCACTTGAGAACAGAGTAAATCTCCATACCCGCTGCTCCTGAGGGAACTTCTTCAGGAGTACCGAAACAAACTGAAGTGATGGCTTTTCCTGCATGGAGCTGCCGCGTCCCTCGAGCCCTGCAGCGTATCGATAATGCTGGGTGAGAGCCTGCTCCCACCATGGCCCCAGGAGTGTTATCTTCTGCATCATACATTTCTGAATTTGCTGCTGGTCAGACAACAACCCTCTTCAGTGCTTTTGGCTGGGCTTAAGAGGATAAATTGAGTGTGGTTGTGCCAAGGCCATGCTGGAATTTCCCAGTGGCATCGTAGCACACGTCCTCCTCTGCCCACGTGT
>NW_009195982.1:0-7804 GCF_000690835.1 Fulmarus glacialis | reverse complement strand
AGCAGGAAAATGAAATCCGGGCTGTCGCTGCTCCGGTGTTAGAGGATGCTCTGTCCTGTCCTGACAGCACACCAGAGCACTGCTTTCCTTCCAGCCTTACCCAGCCTGAAAGCAAACAGGTGAGTGCCGAAGATGGGAGAAAGAAGAAAGGGCATTCAGCCCTTCCCTTGCGCTTTCTTCTATCTCCCTTGGGTGGCAGCAAGTACTGCAACAGTCCCCGGCAAAGGCTTCCCGGCTTGCTTTTTGAGGACGTGGACTTTGAAGAGGTTACTCTTCTCAACCTCGTGTCTTTCCCCCTAACAAGTTTTTAGCACAGCTAGAAACCCAAATGTTCTCTTCCCCCCACCCTGGAAATTTTCTTTTAGCAGAATTAAAGGACTAAGCATTTATCTGGAGCATTATCTGTTTGGTTTGGCTGCAGCTGTCTGGAAATTCTGCAAAAAACACTGGGTACGGTCATGGAAAAAACAGTGAATGTGGGTTTTTGTGTGCCACTCCCTGCAGGGAGCTGTAGCCTTCTCGGCTCACAGAAGCTAGAGGAGGATGTGTCCACAACTTGGACGTAATCAAAGATAGTCATATTGATATAACTAAATCACTATAGCTTCTGTCAACACAACTTTTGTATGGAGGCAACGTCTGTGTAATTAAACTCTCAATGACTGAATAGCCCTGGCATAAAGTTTCAGTGGAATTTTTGTACTATGCAGAACTTCTTTTCTAGTGCAGTGAGTTTAAATGAGTCTCCCCCTGTTTCCCAGAAAACCACAGGCACTAAGAACGACGGGGAGGGGCAGTAACCAGCAGCCTGGGAGGGAGTGACGGACAGGGTCAAGAAGCAAAGGGCTTGGGTGATGTGATGGGGAGGGATCACAAAATCAACAAAACGGCTGAAGCGGTGTCATCTTCAGCATTTGCATGTGAGCAAAGACGTGCTTACAAGGCACCGTCATGGAGAAATCCCCAAAACCATTTCTAGGAAGTCAGTGTGCTGGGGTGCCTTTCTGAAGTGCCTGTGCAGTCATACCAGCAGCACGGGGAATAAACATGAGAAGTTGGAGACCTGGGTGCAGCTACAGGGCATCTGGTTGGGATCACAGAGATGTGGTGGGATGGATCCCATGACCAGTGCTGCAACAGGGGGATACAGGCTCTTTAGGAAGGAGCTCACCTGGGAATGGGTGAGGATTAAAGAGGAGACAGGTAAGGGTTGCATTGTAGTAGGGATTTGTTACAAGTGGCTGAGGACCTCTACAGACAGGTAGGAGCAGCCTTGTGTTACCAGGTCCTGGTCCTCATGGGGGACTTCAACTGTCCTGAGAGCTGCTGGAGGGACAGCACACCAGGGCACAAGCAATCCAGGAGGTTCCTCGAGATCATCATCAATGATACCTGCTAGGGGTGAGGCCAAGGAGGACCTAGTATATATTTCCACGTTTAGTCAGTGCAGCAATGTTCTGTGGGAACGCAAAAAAAGAAACCCCAAACACAAACCCCTTACCTGCAAGCTCTTACTACCATTGCTTCCAAAAATGCACTGTGTGAGTGCAGCTATGCTAGCAAAAAAATCCTGTTTTGGGGTTCTTTTTTCTAGTTAATATTAGCAACCGACAACCTCTGGTTGAAGACATTAAACCTTCATCAGTTTGCTGTCCCCTAATAGGTAGGGTTATTTTCCCCACCGCTCTCCTGGTAGAGCAGCATGTGTCACTACGGCCCAGTCTGCAGTCGTGCAAAATCAGTCACTAGCTCAAACCCCCTCTTCGTGCGGCTTACACCAAGGCTGTTTGCCTCCCAGATATAGATATGCTGGTGGAAAGATGACTGCCCTGAATTCATACCACCTTCTCATGCGTTTTGGAGGTGAATGTTACCAGCAGTGAAGTTGAGAAATGATCACGGAAATTGCTATCAGGCAAAATCAGCCACCCTAATTTAGACAAGTTAGTTACATGATTTAAGCCGTATCAGTTGCTTTTGCCTGCAATGATTTAGCAAGCATTTGTGCACCAGCAAATCAACAGGGCTGATAATCAGCAGGTGTGGCTTGGGATGAGAACTTCACTCCTCATCTGCTGGACCTGACGGCAGTGTGATCTGCTGTTTAAGATGCCTGACTCTGCGCTCAAGTAGGTGGGAAGAGACATTGGGTTTCTGTACCAGTGGCCTGCTGGAAGAAGGATCGCAGCAAACAGCTTCAGCTCTATTTAAGGGAGGTGTAGCTGAGTCTTCAAGGTTTTGATGGACAGGCTGTAGTGACCTGCCATGGCTGTCCTCACCTTTCCCTTCCAGCTCTCTGCCAAAAGCCATCATCTGCCCAGGAGTGCCAAGAGAAAGGCTTTTGCTTTGGCCACCTCCAAGTAAAGCCTGGCTTTGCTGCCTCGACCAGCAGCAAAGTGTCCGAGCTGTGACACTATGAACTGCAGCAGTTAAGGTAAAGGGGGAGCAATTTATTGAGAGGCAATAACTACTTCAACTGCTATAGCATGATTTCCTCAAGCCATTGCATGAGGGACAATTTTTTTCTACAAAAAAATCACCATTGGGAATTGTGCTGCAGTGGCTGTATGGGCGTAGCTGGCTGTCCTGCACGACGGACGAGCAATAGGGCAAAGACCATGCGGCTGGGTATAGTGTAACTCGCATGCTGACCAGGTAAGCTGGGGTGGAATTATTCTGAAAACCAGACTGTGGGAGGACAACCACTTTCTATCCGCCTACCTTGTGAATGTTTTCAATATTTCAGGTCACTTTTTCCATCCTGAACTAGGACAAAAAGTTGACGTCTTATGGAAGTTTGGAACCTGAATATTAAACAGAAAGGTTTAGCTTGTTCAACATGCTCATGACAGTGAGCATTTTAAAGTTCTGTAACTTTTTTACTACAGTGAGTTTATGTTTAAAAAACACAGAAAAATACTAAGTAGCCCTGTGGATTATTAACACTTCAGACTGAATTATAGGTCTTGCACCGCACTCCAACTACACCCAACCATCATCAGCAACTTCTCTGCTTGTATTGTCTCATCGCACACAGAATGGTATCTGGACTCTGTGTAATCAAGTGATAGAGAATGTTTCCGTGTTGCTATCTCTTACTCTGGTTACACATTCATCCCTTTCCTGGCTACAACACAGTTTAAACAGGGAGGACAGACAGGGCACGGCCTTGTTCTACTTTGGGTTGCATCTGCCTGGTAAACATTGTGATACCATTGCAACAAAGTCCCGTGGCTTGGGAATGGGGAAGCAAGCCCGCTGTTTCTGTCCTACAGCAGGCGAGAGAAAAGATATAATTCTTTTGTTTCTTGAAGTTCCAGAGACGCAATTGGGTTTTTTTGCAAGCTGCTGGAAACAACTCTTCTACTTGTAACTTCTGTATGCATCTCGTTTTGGAGCAAATGGCTTTCCATCAAATTCTTTTTCAAAAGTGGAATTACCTCTGGGCATAAATAGCATTGCAATTTGGTTTTAGCTTTAATGTTCAGAGGATACAGGCAAGACCTCCGAAGAGAGGTGATATCTAGCATCAAAGTAAATTATTATATAGGTTAGAAATTTTAATTCTCCACTGCCTTTCATGCTTTATAAATGCATATGCCACATACTTTGCATGTAGTGTAAAACAGACAGCTTTTGCCTATACTGCATTGTTTCAAAATCCACTAGTATGCAGGTTTTAACGAGTATTAAAAAAATAAAAAGCTGTTTGTGCCTATAACAGACAGGGCAAATACTGTTTGCTCCGGTTTTATTTATGAGAACAAAACTGCAGAAGAGTCATGTTGTTACAGACTGAGGCAGATAAAGGTCAGTTAGCAGCTGGTGTGTTCTGGTGAAGACTCCTTGGCTTTGGTGAAGCTATGTTGATTTGTGACAGCTGAGAATCGAATATGAATCTAGAACTTAATTTGGTGTGGGATTTTAGTGTGTGTGTGTCTTTTTTTTATTGTGTGTGGGGTTTTCTTTGTTTTGGGTTTGTTGTTTTTTTTTTTTCCCAGAGACACCTACACCTATTTGCTGTAGACCCTTTCACATGACCAGAAAGATGCTGCAAGTCCTTGGTAGGAAAGATAACATGACTTGTTTAGGTTTAGAAATGACTATGCTATAAACAGACTCTTCTGTCTCCCTTCCTTCCTTGTGACTGCATGTTTACCAGCATATTTTCTCAGTGCGTTCATTCTCCTCTTGTTGCACTTCATGTGGAACTTTCTGAACTAGTGTATTGCTCCCCCCACCCCATTATCTCTCAAGTCAATGTCCTGAGGTGCAACTACATCTCGGGTTGAATCACTCGCTCCCAGTGACTCCAGAGTTGGAAATTTGTGAGCGTTATCAGAGGAATGCTAGCTCAGAATAGCTTACAGATCCAATGCCAGGGCTGGACGGGAAGGGTGATAAAAGTGAAAAGTTGTGTAAACTGTCTTGGATCATTTAGGTGGGCAGATATGACTTGTTCCATATGGGGAACGATTAAGCTGGAAATAAGTTTGTTCTTCACTCTCTCTCTGTGTCCACAGCTGTATGAAGAGACGATTCTTCGTTTGAGATAGGAAAGAACTTGCAAATGGAATTTCTTCTGTTTCACCAGAAAGCAGAGTGACGTTCTCTAGGTCACAGGAAGCCTGTGGCCAAGATGAAGAACGCAGCTCTCGGCAGCAGCCAGCCTGTGCCTCACCAACAAACTAACCCCAGTCAGGAAGAAGTGTGCTGTCTGTACACCAGCGTTTCTAACCACAGTCGGGTGATTTGACGTGCACAAGCCTAAAGTACCACAGCCCCAATCTGCATTTATCCAGGGCCCTGTCAAGTCACTTATCCTACCGCTCTTGTGAAGGACACCTCTGTCCTCAGTGGCATCTTCTTCCACCTTACTCTTCTGCTGCAGCATGTTAAATACCTGCAAATGTCAAGGCGGCACAGAAACATGAAGGAATCAGAGAATCATTTAGGTTGGAAAAGACCCTTAAGATCATTGAGTCCAACCATTAACCTAACACTACCAAGTCCACCACTAAACCATGTCCCTAAGCGCCACGCCTACATGTCTTTTAAATACTTCCAGGAATGCATCTACACTCAGGAAAAGATGACTTATATCGCAGTAGTCAACAAGCCGTAATGTCCCAGGCATAGACAACCAAGATGCTGCTGTCCTACTGTAAGTGATCCAAGCAGACCATTAACTGGAGGTTTTATTGAAATTATGCATGTTATCTGCATTTTCAACTTGCTGCAATATTTGGGTATCCTCGCCATAAAATTTAGCAACAGGAACAAAATGGATTCTGCAGAGTTTTTGGTCCTTCCTTCGAGGTCGAGCCTGTGTGATCAACAGAGCATGAGGCTCTTTAACCTGCAGCCATCTCCCCCCCTTTCACAATCTCACCTCACAAGCACAATTTAAAGGTAATGTCAAACTTTGATTGTTAAGAGTGACTCTATAACAGAAAGGCATCTTCAAAGGGGAAGGTTTTTTAGTATTTCTTGAATACTCCACATTTGCCCTGTATCTTCTGGAAGCTTGGTCCACAGTCAGACTCTATAACGAAGAACTCTTCCCCAGCTCTCACACTTCGTGACCTGCCTTTTCTAAGGGCAGCAGATGTGACAGTTCTTCAAACCTCTGTCAAACTAGAATTATAACTTTATACCAGTATTTGACAATTTATTTTATTTAGATAATCTATAATAATACTCCAATGTGGGCTGATCATTCAGACAAAGCATTTCAATTGTTAGGTCTGCTTTACAGAGCCAAACACCAAGGCACTATGCTTGCTTATCTGCCCCTTTACTGTAAAATACCCAGCTTTGCTTCGGATGTTGATCTTGGCAGGGAGCACGCCACAGGGCATGGCTTCTTCTGCAGAGCTATGTTGATTGGCATCAGATGAGAAACTGGCCTTTATTCCCTTTGAAGTCCCAGAGATTGAAAATGTCTATGCAGACAGTAGATACTATTACACTCTTCTTCACTCGCCTCTCTCCTCCCTGTAGCCAACAAATGCAGGACTAAGACACGTATTTAATGCTTTTTTTCTCCTCCCCCCTCACCCCACCTGTGCCAGTATACATAACTTATGCTGGTTGCAATTTTCATGGCATGAAAATTTAGTAAGATCAGTCATGAGCTGGTGATTGGAACAGCCGATACCTGCAAAGACTTTCCAGTCTTTCGTGGCCTAGCCAGCCATTGCTAAAATTCACCCCAGCTGAGCGATTCTGTGTTAGTATTTCCTGGGGCTTCTTGGGCCATTCTGCTCTTGGTGCCTCGGAAAATGAGAACCCTGGGACTCCACTCAAGTTAATTGCTAGTAAATAGAGAGCCAGCAAAGGCGATGCTGGATAAAGAGTGCAGTCACTCTGGTGCATTCGCTAGTTCAACCTTAACAGCTCCGTGTTTGTTTATAAAGGGCTGGGCTGTGCTATCACCAATCAATAGTAAGGGTTCTTGTAGTTACACCAAGGTATAAGCTGATCCCCCACACGCAGTCCCTCTCCTCCCCATGGCAGAGTTGCCTGAGGACCATCTGCACTTATCTTTGCTCTTGTCTGGTCCTTCACCGGTAACGTGGTCCCCTTTGGTCCCAGAACCACTGGGAGTTTTGCAAACACCGTGGTATCTACCTCGGTAGTGATGCAACCTCAGTTTGGCAGACAAGGACACTGGGAGCACAAAAAAGCAGCTTGCCCAAGGTAATTTGTTGGCTCAGGGCATCGCCAAAAATAGAACTGGTTACTCCTGCGACTTCAGTTAACCTTTGGGCTGTGCCATTGAATCTTTTCTTGGTTCGCTGAGAATTACATGCCCCTTGTCAGCACAGCAGGTACTGGCTAGCAACCAAGGCATGACTGGAGCAAGAAGGTTAGCGGTCTGCTAAGTTTACAGATCTCTCCGACTTTCCGCATGCCGTTTGTATCCTTGCTCTTCAGAATAAATTTCCCACCGAAACGGAGCCATCCAAGGGATTTGGACAGGCTGCAGAGACGAGCAGATGAGATAGCTGGGGCAGGGAGGGGAGTGCAGTGGAGCTGCAAGGGAAGGCTCAGACTGCAAGAGATGGCAAACAGCCGACAAAGCAAGAACTCTTGGGTGCCTGGACCTGCAGACAGCACGGTGCAGGGCTCCTGGGGCTGACTTGGCGGTCACCGTCTCACCGTGCTGTGGCTGTTTTGCAGCTGCAATATCCTCGATGCTGTTCTGTCCTCTGGACCTGCTGCTGCTGCAGCTGCGGCCCTGACCTTCTGGCAGGAGCTTCTCTCATGACATATTCCTTAGGTTTGCTCATCAACTAAATGGCGTGAACCATACCCTCCCCACCCCATGTGAGTGGGGAATATCTGTGGGAGAAAAGAGAGAAGAATTTGCAGGAAAAAACCAATGTTTAAGAATTCTTGGTCTGCACTAGCAAAACTCATTTGACGGATACAGCTGGTTTGCTAACAGGATAAACAAAATTCTGGCTTTTCTGCAACTTTATCAGCTAGAAACAACAGAGAACAGTTAGGTGATCTACCTGACCATAACTTTAAAAAAAAAAAAATTAAAAAATGGGCCATTGGATTTCAATTTAAATAAGCAAGACCCAGGGAGGGCAGGAGATGGCAGAGCTGGCACCAGACCACAGATTCTGCCCCAGGTCTGGTAATGGCATACCTGCTGCCGCCACGGCCAGAACCGCCCAATGCCTGTGCCTGTAACGCTGTTCAGCACAGATCCAGCCCGTTTCCTTTGATTGTGCTGATCGGAAAACAGCTGTCCTGGGCAGGCATACCATGTGACGTCATGCTCAGTATA
>NW_009195981.1:0-20664 GCF_000690835.1 Fulmarus glacialis | reverse complement strand
ATACTATTGTAGTGTATGTATTGTGTTCTGTATAATGATGTATATCGCTATATTTATTAGAAGGTATATTACTGTAATATAGTGTAGTCTATTATTGTATAATGTTAGGCTGTTAGATTTCATCCAGCTACCCTTATACCGAGCCCACCAGATGCAGTTGCGCATCCTGCTCTCAGGTCGTCCAGCTGCTCTGCGCGACAAGTGCTCTGCTTCGGCCTGGCACCCACAGCAGGTGAGGAAAACTACCTGAATGAGCTGCCGAGGACTTGTATTTATGGAAAAATGAATCTTTCCAACCAGTCTGATCAGAGACCGAGAATCAGGAAGGGAGGGAGAATCCCTTTTTGATCCTAAACCTGGCAATTTTCTTTCTGCATACAGGAGTAAAACTGTGTGTGAGGCACCTGAGAGGTTTCTCTCTACTGGCATAAACTGACGGGTGTCCTGTCTCGAAGGGTGGCAGGTTTCTTGTGGCTCACAAGTATTTCTAGGGGAAATAGTTATAAGGATAGGAAGGAATGCATCTGCCTGGTATTATATTGGGGTCAGAAAAGCTTCTTGACCCTTCTAAGCGACTTCTTTAGGCATGTATTGAGCATGATGGGAATACAGTTCTGTGTCCCCAGAACTTGCAAAGAGGAAATCAAGGGAGAATTTATAGATTCACGGATTCTGAAACTGGGAAGTACGACTATTCCCTTCGAGCCCCAGCCCACACAGGCAGTAGAATTTCTCCTAAAAACTGTACTAAATATATGTTTCGGAAAGATATCAAATCTCACTTCAAGCGGTCCAGATGATCTGGAGTTCATCATCTTCCTGCTAAGCTTTAATTACCCTTACTGGTAGGAAACTATGTCTGTTTTCAAGGTTGGTGCTTTTTTGCCCCTAAATTAAGTTTCCAGTCAGTAGTTCTGTGTCTTTGCCACGTTAGAAGCACCTCCTCCTCTCTCCTGTTATCAGTTAGTTCTTTGGGTCTCCAGAGAGAGAGACACAAAGAAATCAGATGTTTGCTTAAACCAGTTCTTTGGTAAACAGAATATTGTTGTTAAGCCTCATTTCATAAGGCTTTTATTTTGGGGGGGGGTAGGGTCTTGAACTAATTTCCTTGCACTCTGCAGTAAGTCTGAATTCTGGACACAATAGTCTAATAGGCCTGTGTAGAAACAGAACTGCACGGACAGCTCTTCATTAGACCCTTGACCTTAATAGCGACTAAGTAATGCCCTCCAAAGTAGTCTCGCCTCTCTAAGACAGTCTACATACACTGTTCACAAATGTTTTTAAAATGTATTTGACCATGCTCTCATGTCAACTCTTGAATCCTGATCCTGTAGTCAGAAGAGCCACGTAGATTTGTGATAATTTAGCCTTCACATTTTTACCACCCACTAGTTTACAAAGCAGTACCAAAAAAGATTTTATATAATTGTCCAAATAGTAAGAACATTTAATAGTTTTGAGCCAAGAAGTGATTTCTGAGGACATTGCTCTGCATTTTGATTTCTCTCAAATAATAATAATAAAAAAATAAATATGCCACAATGCCAGCTTGCAAATCATCCAGTATAATCCCTGCTAATTCCATCTCAGTTTTAAATCAAGACATTAAGTGATAAAAAGTTCAACTGAGGTGCTTGATCTGGAAGTGATTGCATACAACGGAAACAGTTGTATGTCCTATTCTATTAGAGAGGTAAAACTTTCTATCCACAATAGTTGGGATAAGTAAAACCTCAATTTTCATCGCAAATACAGAACTGAAGCATGAGTTAAATGTCTCAGTCTTTTCTGTAACAGTATTTACAACTTAATCTAGAAACAGAACTCTGTTTGACCTACATTTTGGATTGGGGTGGGGAAGAATTAAGGGGAGTAATCATATTGTATTTCCAAATGCCTGTATATTGCCCTTGATTGTACTGATCACTCTTATCTCACTTTTGCTTCCATTATCAGTCAGCTACGTTGAAAAAATATTTGTCCATCCTTCTTACTATCATTTTTATGTTGTTTTTGTTCTGAAATAGGCATTTAACCTAAATAGCTTATTGCCCAGTGCTGCCTTTTTAATATCTGTGGCATTTGGGTTATGTGAGCAGCCTGCAGGATGCTCTTCAACAGGTCCCAACTTTCAATAACATTTCTGGCTGCAGACTCATATTCCCAGACAGGTATGCCAAGGAAGCTCAAGTTTCAAAAAGGTCACCCTTTTAAAATGTTGAATGTATTCCTGATACAAAATTATAGAAAACATATCAAGATCAGTGTATACCTAGGCATCAACTAATTTTCAAATTGAGCCTACACTGTCTGTCAGGGTAGTTTCACTACTGAGTTGCTCTACATTGAACTCAGACTTTTCTTTAAGCAATGACAACCTAGCCTGTTCTAGCAACATTATAGTTTTGTTTCAGTTGCATGTTACGATATCTAGCAGATATCCCCAAGATTAAGTCAGTCCCATTATACATTTTTTTTCTTCCCCTGTAGTAAGAGCAGAAGTTTAAGGAACATTTTGTTTTCTTGCATGGATGAAGCGGTCTGTAATAACACGTGCACACCTATACTCCATCCTTTGCCTGAAGAAAGCTCTAACTTCTATTATCTGAGGGCCTGAATCTTCTCTTGTGAACATTGTCCTTGAAGTAAACTACCATCTTCTTGTCTCCTCTTTTCCCACTAGGTAGTGCTTAAAAAAAGGGATCTTTTCTGTACTTTGTTTTTGAGTACCATTACATTCTGTGCTAGGTCCCACCAGTGAGCTTCTCATTGAGATCCTCTAATCTGGTGTTTGCCCCATCTCTCTCATGGAGATGGGACCACATATAAGGCATAAAAGAATGAGAGAAAATAAAAATAAAGGGATGTGAAAGTGAAAGGAAAACCAAGGGGAATAAAAAAAATTAAACTAAAATTAATTAAAAAAAATAAAAAATGGATTAATAGCAGTAGAAAGATACTATCTGTGGTTGCAGCATCTGTGAAAAATTTAGGTGCCTTAAATTTTGTTTACATTTTCAGGAAAAGTAGTTTTTAAATCAACTGTAGCATAAATATTTAGAATTCTTTTGGTTATGAAAAATGAATTCCAAATTCTATGAGAAAACAATCCTTGTTTGTATTGTTTATTTTTATATTTTTCATTTTAAATGTGATGGAAGCATTTCATAGGAGGGCATATGAAGAACTGGTGAACTCCACATAAAAATTACACATTGCCATTAATGTATGAAACATTGCATGTTCTTTATTTCAAAGATAAATTATGATCAATTATTACAGCATGCTCACACTTTTGATGGATTAATAGCTTTAATTTCATTGAGATTGACAGACCAATTAGGGTCCAATTTCCAATTTGAATTTTTGCTCCTTGCTATTAAAAAAACTATTCTAAATGTCACAATACATGCAAAGATGTTGTGAGAAGGCCAGCATGACCACATCACACATGTTGGTTGAGAAATAACTGGCCCTAACTGTAAAATTTCCAAATTAAAAAAAAAAAAAAAAAAAAACCACAACACAAAACCACACACAGTAGTTGCCATATTTTCTTGTCATATTTTCTCAGGTGAGGTTGGGGGTATGGGGGCGGGGGTTAGAACAGCAGGGATGCTGAAAAGTCAGGAATAGGCACAGCTGGCAGGAAAGATTAAACGCACAATAGAAAATATCAGATGACTCGGAGAAAAAGGCACTAAATGGCTTTTTTTTTCCATAGACATCAATATTAAATGAAGTCAGATCAGTTTTACGCTAAAGAAAGTTCTGTACTGAAGTCACAGAGTACTTCATCAGAAATAACATGGGAGTTTAGTAGTTAACAAAGCTTTCAGGGGGACCAAAGTTAGTCATGTATACAAATACTTTATAGTTGGTGTAAGTTAGGAAATAAATCTGAATTTTATTCACCACAATGCTATTACCTAATTTTTTTTTTCAGCAACTTGTCTCATAATGTGTTAACCATCCAAAAATTAACATTTGTTCCTCTTGCAGTTAACATTTGAAACAGTATTAGTAGAAGACTTGGGTAAGGGACTGCTAATGGTTGTCCAAGAGTAGAAAACCATAAAAGCTCTGCTGAAAATACTTCGTTCTTGAAGAATGGTGTTAGCCTTGTGGGCACACGTTTATATACAGAGCTGCACACACTCACACACCCAAATGCATTGGCTCCTACAAAACACAAAGTCACATGAGCTGGCCTCGGATCTTCCCACTATTTAATGCTCCAGGACAAAAATATGGAGAGCCTGCAGACTTACCCACTACAAATGCATTAAGTCTTCTAAGTTAACTCATCATCAACTATCCACTCCAGAATACTTCTATTGATAATCTGGGTGTACCTACATAAGACTAAGTACATACAGTTACGCACTTAAATATCATCACTGTAATTACCTCAGCATGAAAACGACAGAAAAGTAATTTTAAAAAATAATCACCGAGTTCATGGCCAAAATATGTCCCAGTAAACAATAATGGTGGATCTGATATGTGAGCAGTTATATGAGGATGTTAGGAAATGGCATGTAAGAATTTTGGCAGATTTAAGCCATTGAGAAAGAACTAGATCATTTCTTCTGGAGTGACGGAAAGTTTGCAAGTGAGAAGGCAGAATGTGGGGCTCTCAGAGCTGTTGGGTTTTAGTGCCCAGTTGTAGCCACCTGCAGGAAAGATTGAAGTTTAAGCTGTTCCCCCTCTGTCCCGTTCAAACTAGACAACACTGTAACTCTGAATGCAAGGTCTGAGAGGGCAAAGGCAAAATGACCCCAGAGGTGCTGATGCTGTAACCTGGTAAAAAGGGCACATTGCTGTAGGAAGAATTCCTGGCTTAGAGTCCCTGTTCCCAGGGCTGGTTCTGTGTTTTTTCTGATGGCACTTAAGAAGCAGCTCTATATGCAATCCTCGTTATGAGGAGCAGAGCCTGTGGCTTTCTTCTCACAGTGACACGCTTTCACAATTTGGAGATCTATGACTTTGATGATCCACAACAGAAGATTTTACTATGCAGGCTGATGGTTTTATAATAACATCTGTCTTATGGTAAGATTTATTTGCTTAATTCTAGCAACCAAAAGAGTAGGAAAAAATCTCAAAACCCTAATGCTAATGAAATCTGCTTGCCTGTGGGATGTCACAGTATTACAGGGTGTTCGGAGGCTTTGTTATCCGGGAGGATGGGGGAGATGGCAATCAGATAGTCAGTTGTCCAGGGTATTTATTTGTAAAAGGCTGTTCAATACTTGGGACAGGGTAGAGCATTCTCTGATCATTGCTTGGTCTAAGCCAAACTTAAGGAGTGGGAACTTCTGACAAAGGTTACTGGAAATGAAATGTTTGTTTACTAAGTTATATGTTTGCAATTCTGAACGCTGAAGGCCATATAACGGAATGAGAAGTAGCTCAGAAGTTTTATGCACCCCAGGTGGAAGGTGGATATTGGCGAGAGAAGCCTGCTGGCCTCCACTTGCGTCTTTTCAGGACATCTGCAAAGAAGCAACTCTTACCATTACTCACCATTGCAGACTCTTCTAGGCAACTGCAGTCTGGGGAGATCATGGATATAAAAGTTTAAATCAAAGGTGGAAAAGAAATGCTTTCAGTGTCAAAGAAGAGGGTTGGAATGAGTTTCCCCTGCGATGGATGGATGAAAGGCAAGGCAGGCTCCACTCATGCTTGCCAGAGGAAAGGAAAGGAGAACATAGCAGGATATAGTTGCTAGAGATTCCTGGTTCAAAACAGGTCTGCAACAATTTAGCTAGCGTGATTCAGGAACGCTTAGGTAGGTAATCAAGGAAATTATCGTGAATACTTATCAGCAGATACTGCCCTTAATAACGTTGCAGTTTACCTGGTTTTGGAGAACAAGAGGTGGACATCTGGTGAGTTAGTGTGGCTCTCTTTATCAGTCTCCTGGGACTCTTTCATTTGGGACTCTTTCTCCTCCTGGGAATGACAGTTTGACTACAAGATCTTTTCAGAAGTTCAGTAATCTTCTCTGTTGTTTTTTTCATTCTTTCCCAGGTCTTCTATAGAGGTCCTTCACTTTTTTGAAGAAAAAGAGAGGATTTGAAAGGCTTCTCAAACTAGGGTCTCACTGCATTTTTGGAACAGTAGTCCCGACTTCTTTTTTTGAGCCTGGGGAAAATAATAAGAAAATTATGCCATTCCAAGCCACATAATATAGTTTAAAGCTACCTGGTGATATATTTAATTTGTTGGAAATAATTGAAACTGGACAAAGTGAATAACTAAATTACATTTTGACTTAGGATCATACCAAAGTTTTTGTTGGAATTAATCAGCGGGGAGTTCCACTGAGTACAAACTCCTCTGGTAACAGTGTTAACAGTGAGACCCTGGGATACTATGTCCAAGGAAAATGCAAGACTTGCTTTCTTTTGTGTTGGATCTTTACTGCGGGCTGTGTATAGCAGGAAAGGATTTCCAGGTTTATGTGTATGAATAACTGATAAAGGTGACTACATTGTGTCCATGGACAGATGTCATAGCACTGATAAACAGCCCAGAAGTCAGGGATCTATTACAATAATTTCTTCATGCTTTGAATGTTTACTCATTGTACTCAGAAAAGCAGACAACATTACAAAGAACAGATCTGCAGATGGAAACAAGATCCCCTGCAAGGCTTTAGATATTTTAGGGCTGAGATATTTCAGTGGAGAGTTACTAGTTGAATTAAAATCAGAGAAGCGATTTATTTTCTTCAAGGTTAAGTTAGAAAAGATGGACCCTGACACTGCCATAAAGCGTTGATTTTAATAAAAAGCACTTTTTGTCTCATTACTTTAATAGGGTTTGCTTAGTTATATTCCCCTTTTGTAAAATTGCTAGTTAAATTTATACATTGTAAGGCCATAAATATAAATTAGTGAACAACTGAACAGTCTCTTTCCCAGTTAAAAAGCAAGATTTAGAGATTATATCCTCAGGAGATTTTTGAGAGTGCTGCTAATGACATTTCATGTTCATAAGTTCATGTGACCGGGGCTGGGAACAGGCTCCTATTTCCTCCCTTCCTGAAAAGGTCCCTGGGAAGAAACAGGGTACTTTATAGGGAAGGAGGTATAAAAACCTCCCCACCACCACTTTTTCCCCCTGTAATAGTCTATATAGTTCCTTTTTTAACGAACTTAGATCCTGAACTAGAAGAGCCAGACAGTGGCATACTAACGCACTGGCCCAAATTGTAGGACTACACTTACCGAAGGGATGTAGGAAGCATCTTCCAGAAGATGATTGGCCAATACAGAATTGTCCAAATTATACAAACATCCCAAAGAAAGGAATATTGTGAAAATAGTATTTCCCTTCATATACAGGGATGTGTGGAATATACAGCCCTTGGGAAGGACCCTCGTTGGAGCAGTTCGTGGAGGACTGTCTCCCATGGGAGGGACCCCACACTGGAGCAGGGGAAGAGTGCGAGGAGTCCTCCCCCTGAGGAGGAAGGAGCAGCAGAGACAACGTGTGGTGAACTGACCACAACCCCCATTCCCCGTCCCCCTGCGCTGCTCAGGGGGGAGGAGGTAGAGAATTCGGGAGTGAAGTTGAACCTGGGGAGAAGGGAGGGGTGGGGGGAAGGTGGCTTAAGATTTGGTTTTATTTCTCATTACCCTACTCTGACTTGATTGGTAATAAATTAAACTAATTTCCCCATGTTGAGTCTGTTTTGCCTGTGACGGTAACTGGTGAGTGATCTCCCTGCCCTTATCTTGACCCACGAGCCTTTCATTATATTTTTTCTCCCCCGTCCAGCTGCAGAGGGGAGTGATAGAGCAGCTTGGTGGGCATCTGGCATCCAGCCAGGGTCAACCCACCACAAAATCATCTTAAGAGCCCAATAGTCAAGGCAGTTGGAGGCACGCTTCCAGTACAGAAGCGAGCTGGGTAAAACGTGGGCTGATGGCCTGGGAGGGATCTGAAGCAATGCAGCCAGTGTGTTTTAGGGGAGGTGGCGAACGGAAGACTCTGGGGCCAAGGTTGTGGGAGTGTTACCTTAGGGCTTTTATGGTGAAGTTTCAGGTGGAAGTCAGCAAGGCTGAATTTAGTTCAGCAAAACTCCATGGGGAGCAAAGGAAACCAAGTCTTACATTTCTTCTGCTAGAGGGAAAAATGAAGATTGCTTTTTATTATCTCAAGGCAAGATGACTGAACGGCAAATGCAATTTTGTGCTAAAAGTAACTCTCAGAGCTTTTCTTTTCACCTTTTTTTTTTTTTTAATTTTCCAGTATTAGAATCTGATGGCTGAGAGAAACTTTGGCAGTAAAATATTTCCACACCAGGGAAAAATCTTGGTCATTCATTTCCTTACTCTGAGATGAAACATATTTGGAAAAATTTAGCGCTACCGAGTTCCTTAAAAGTCTTACGATGATGACCTCTTGAAGAGAGGAAACTTTTGAGCAATGCTTAATGCATACATGGGGGCTTTAAAACCATTTTGTTTTACTGATTTTGGACCGGCACAGGTCTGTTGAGGATAGAAAGGCTGTTATTAGCCTCTGAGCCTCACAGACCACTTAACTGCCTGCAGGCATACCAATTAAGTGGAATTATCATCCCAATTAACCATTGTCCCTTGCCAGTCAAAACTCATTTGGTTTAATTCAGCTCCCTAGGAAACGTCCCAATTAACCAGATTTCCTAATTATCTGCGTCCTGATTAAGTGAAGTGTACTAGTACAGCCTGCATTAATAAAGGAGCGTATTCCTGTTGTTTCTTAAATCATTTTCCAAAATTCCAGTTTACGGGTGATGTTCTCAGAAAATGAATGTCCCGGTTTGGGTTTTTGTTCTAGTAGCTACAGACTTAGAAGTTAGTTGGGTCACTGACTGGACTTGCCAAGAAAATGTTATCTGTAAACAAAGGCAGCAGAGGTGTTTGTATGTCCTGTTTTAGGCTGAAGATTCCATTCATGTGGGGTGCAGCCATGAAGTTAGTACTTCGATTGGTGAATCATTGCTTCTTGATCTCAAAAGATCTTTGCAGATTCATGTGAAGCTGAGATATGGGGCCAGATTTTTTTAATATATTTGGACGCAGAATTAGGCACAGAATGTATCCGAAAAAGTGTGGTCTCTGCCACACAAAACGCATTCAGACTATGCACAGCGCTCAGTCATTATGCTGTTTGCTTCAAGGTGAGGTTTAGTTTGTTGACAGAGGACTTCTCAGATGCTCCCTGGGTCTGTGACCTGTGAATAAACATGAAGCTGAGTTGCCTCCCAGTAATGTGTGACCCTGATACTTCACATCATATAAATGAAACAAGACCATAGAAGTCATTGGGAGGTGGGGGGAGCACTTCAAGAAATTAAGAGCCTAAGATATCTCATTCTTTTGATTGGATTCTATTGTGAGTAGAGTGTATTGCCTTTGTAAGGTTATGTAGCTGAGTCTACTGATTATGATGCTATAATGGTTTTCATCCAAGAATCTCAAATCTTGACTACACAGGAACATTTGGGGAAGGAGATAGAGGTGAATCAATTACAGGTATAGAGCGAAGTTCCTCTATGGTTTTCTTCTAAATCGGGAATAAAAGAGCTGAATACAATTCTGCACCCAGACATTTTCTGTGCCTTGTCATGACGTCTTAATTGATTTGCCTGAACTTCCCTGCACTTCCTTGTCAAAAAACCCCGAGACCCTTTCTGAAGCCTCGTATGACCACACTGACTTGCTTGGCACGGGCTTAAAATCAAGCAAACTTGGTCTTCAGTTCTGAACAGGTGATTGCAGGCTGTGGGGAATTCATCACTGTCCCTGTTTTGGCAGAAGTATGACCTAGATCTGCCAGCACGTGATAAATATGCATAGACGGAGCTCTTCAGCAATACAGAGGTTTTCATAGTGACTATTTATAATCCCATATGTCATTCATTTGTCATTCACAAAAACCAGGTTTCCAAAGTAATCTCAGGACCTAGCACATAAACCCACAACCACTTTCATTCTCAGAAGGGTGTGATGGGTACCAGGAGGCCTTGGCTGGTGGAAGGGAGCTCTCCTGGATGTCTGGGGGAGCTCTCTACTTTCAGCAACTCTAAATGTTCCACTCTTTGAATGAACATTTCTTGGCATTTTCTTTTGTGGCAGTCTGACCATGACCAAGATGAGTCAAGTCAGCATGAGGACCCCCGTATACAAGAATTAAGCCCCACACTAACCTTTCAATCATCAATTCGGTAATATTAAAAGTGTAGCATACAGCAAAGGGACATCATTATTGTGCAAAAATGATAACCAAAACAATCAGGAAGTAAGCAGGCTCACAAAAAAGATAAAAGCCTGTTTTATCTTTTCTGGGTGGCTTAGGTATCTCTATTTATGTTTTAATCAGATAAAAGCGGTAGCGAAAGAGGAAAGAAAATGTCAGTGGCTTGATTGCTTTCACAGTTTTTACTGTGGGAGATATTAAAAACATTAACAATAGATAGTATCATAAGAGGTTTCTGATACTTATAATTCTCTCCAGCCAGCTGGGAATGAAAAAGCTTGAAAATGTTTCCCATGTGAAAAATTTCTCTGTCACAATGAAATTTTCATTTTCTGTCTTTTATGCTGTGACTTTTCTGTCAGACCCACTTGGGATGTATTGAGCAAGGCAATATTAAAAAAATAGTAATTCTCTAGAGTACTCCTTCAGCACTGTCATATAATTTTTTTTTTTCACACTTGTCACTCTCTCCAAGCTGAGATGAAATATTTTCATTCATGTTTGTTCTTGAGGTTTCCCAGCTCTCAAGATTTGCTTAGATTTTTAAGTTCCTCAAACCCTAGATAACATGCAAAATCCAAATTGGAAATGAGCACACTTGATTAAGGATTATGGATTGTATATGTATCATCCTCAGAAGTGAGGGGTCAACGTTCAACTGATATTTACCTTTTTTTGAAGATTGATGAAGCAAAATAGGATTTACTTAATTTTCTGTTGGCTGGATGTGTTGTATAGTTTTATTGATGACAATGATTGAAGGTGTGAATACCAAAATTACCAAAGCCAGAATTTCAGGAATTAATCTGCCTAAGATTAGCCAGCTACCCGTATCGTTATGGACATAGTCTCTGCAAGCAAACTGCGCAAGGCACGTTAAAATGGAAGTGTTTCTTTTAGCTATATGCACATAATTTATCACTGAAAATAAAAAAAAAAACCACTTTCACTTTTTTGATAATGGTTTTTGTGTTCAGGGCCACTGCAAATTCAACTATTGTTTGTATGCGAAAAGTGTAGAAATGTAGTGTTTTGCAATTTTTTCTTTCTTCTCACTGCTATATTGGTTGTTAGAGCACATCAGTGTTCAAAAGTCCTGCCTCTTCCAAGCATTCTAGCTGCCAAGTTCTGTACTAATTGCAAAAACTCAACGGAAATAGCAGAAAAGCCTCTGAAGGATAAAGCATAATGGTTGAAATGAAAACTTCTGAAAGCATGATAGAGGAGTACCAGTGCTCTAGAAGGAAAGCCTCATAGAAACCTGGAGTTTTTCCTGATTTTAATTACTTTGAATTTTTTCATTTGAGTAATACCATCAATAGGAAAACACTCAGCATGAAAACTAACATGCTAATAATAACTTTGTGTGATTTAGAGATGGAAGAGAGTAATGCAGGTAATCTCTATCCCCCTGCCAATGCTGACTTGTTCTTGTGAAAACAACCTGCATGCCTTGTAAAAGGACCATTAAAAATAATACATGGAAAAATCAAAATTAGAGACATTAGATTTGTTTTATTGTTTTTGGCTGTAGCTTGTGAAAATGTTGTTGCGTTTAAGTAACAAAAGAAATTCAAGGTAAAAAATATTGCTACGTTCAGTTACAAGCAGTACTGTTTTGAATTTTCATCAGCATTCTGAAAGAAATGAGCCGGTCTGAATTTCAGCAAAGAGTTATTAATGACAACTCCAAACTGTAGCAGTTGATTATGGTCTTATCCCATTTTTAATCTGCTGATATCACGTGCCTCTGCATGTTCCTGTGAAAACAAGTTCTAGACATTCCTTACCTGTTGTGCAAAATATTTTCTTGCACCTGTTTAAACCTCGCTCCTACTAGCTCAATGGACTGCCCTCTGTTACTTGGGTTGGGGGGTGGTGAGCAGGGGGAGGAAAGAGATTTGGTGTATTACAGTTCCTTATTCAGTTTATCCATGGTCAAATTATTTCATGATTTTGTAAACCTCAGTCTTATCCCCTTCAATATTTACTGTGTCCAGTTCTGGGCTCCCCAGCACAAGAGAGAGATGGACATACTGGAGAGAGACCTGCAAAGGATCATGATGATGATTAAGGGACTGGAGCACCTCTCATATGAGTAGATGCCGACAGAGCTGGGACTCTTCAGCCTGGAGAAGAGAAAGCTCAGGGGGATCTCATCAATGCATATAAATACCTGAAGGGAAGATGCAAAGAAGACAGAGCGAGGCTCTTTTCAGTGGTGCCCAGTGACAGGACCAGAGGCAATGGGCACAAACTGAAACACAGTACGTTCCCTCTGAACTTGAGGAAACACTTTTTCACTGTGAGGGTGACTGAGCACTGGCACAGGTTGCCCAGAGAGGTTGTGGAGTCTCCATCCTTGGAGATAGTCAAAAGCCATCTGGACATGGTCCTGGGCAACTGGCTCTAGATGGCCTTGCTTAAGCAGTGAGGTTGGACCAGATGACCTCTGGAGGTCTCTTCCATCCTCAACCATTCTGTGATTCTGTGAGCATTCACCTCTCTAAACAGAAGAGTCCAGGTGTCTGAAGTCTCACCTCATAAGATAGCTGCTCCATTCCCTGGTTCGTTTTAGTTACCTTCCTTTGTACCATCTCTCCATTACATCCTCGGTTACATAGTTATCCATCCTCTGTGTAACTCCATTACATCCATCCTGAGATGGGCAGACCAGAATTTCACTTGGTACACAGGATTTTACATAAGTAGTAAAATGAACTGTCTTATTCTCAGTACCCTTTTTGATGATTCCTGAGCCTTTTCTAGCTTCTTAACTGTCACTCATTTTGAGCTGTTTGGTATATTAGGGTCGATGTTTTCACTCCTTTGGAGCACTTAATCTGAGGTTCTTTTAACCTCATTGACCAGAGAATTCAACAGTAAGTGTTCTGAGAAAACTCTGTTCGTTGTAGCAAGGGTCTCATTGACTTTGATTGCAGTTCTGACTGCTGCATGACATTAAGTCAAGTTCTGGGAATCTCAATTTGGAAACTGAAACCCCTAAGAACAAGAGTTGGCATAGCTGACTTGCCCAGTCCGACTGACCTGTCTATCCCATGCTCTCCTTTCTCATTCCCTGTATAGTTTCTAACTTTTGTAGCTGATAAAACAATGGTTCTACAAGCAATGTTGTCCAGTACACAATGTACCTTAAGCACTATTAAATCCGTACAGTGACTGACAAGGGCTCTTGTTGAAAAAGCCATTTCTTCCACCCTGTCTATGGACATATTAAAATGAATATAAAGCATATGTTTTCAGAGTATTGCAGGAAATCAAAGATAATGGATAGGAATATATTTTCCTATTTCCTGAAATATTTTTCCTGTTTTTCAACTGTAACTAAAAATTCATGTAGAAATTAAAAAAAACTGCTAGTTAATTAATATAGAGCTTTTGTCTGCAGGTTTTCCAGAATGCATTAGCAGCCTATTTTCACTTTTGTGATTAAATATTGTACTTTATTGAATATATACTATTATTTGCTTTAGCAATTGTAGACTCCTGTAAAATTCTTATATCTACCATTTAAGACTACAGAGAACATATGGAAGTCACCCCATACTTTTTTATTTGCAGTGTTGTCAAAACATTGCTGGCAGCTGTGAAATCCCTTGGGGAGAACTGAATCAAGTAATTGTAAGAATGAACTGTAGGGGTATGCAGTTCTTCATGTCAGTGAGTAACTGTTCGCCACTCTTTATTCTCTGGTAATTCTTAAATTTTTAAATAATTGAACATATCCATAGTTATTAAACTATTTAGGGAAAATTAAAGCAAATCTAACTTCTCTTTTCTCAGTTTAGTATGATTAATACTAATACTATGTCATGTTTGGAGACCTTCATCTCCAGTTGCTTGCAGAGAAGAGTGTTGTATAGTAGCCCAAAAATAGAGATAGGTATTTAATTACTCTACTTGCTATATTTCAAGTTTAGGGAAACTGGAAATATTCCCTGAACGAAGAGAAGAGAAAGCTCTAACAGGACCATGAAGTCTGGAGTGTTGATAGGGTGGTCCTTCCACTCTGGGCTCATTGTTGAATGTAAATACATAAAAAAGTCCTGCAAGCATAAGCCAGAGGACGGGAATTCTCTTTTAAAAGCAATTTTAATAAATTCTAACTGACAAGGAGAAGAATTAACTTTTAGCTAATGTTACTACTTTAATACTGAGGTTAAAATACATATCCAGAGAGTGGTCCTCAGCTTAGGGGATATTAAATTCTTTCCTGCAGGTTGTATTAGTACAACAGAAAGAGCGGGATGTGTCTTCTCTCCTCCATACTGTTCTGCTCATCTAGCATATGGGTTGACAATTAACATACGCTCCTGGGAAGTGACAAAATGTGGTTCTGAACTCCATCAAGCAAAGCTGATCCCAGACTCCCAGAGCAGACGCTCCAACAGGGAAGCTGTGCTTCACGTGCAGTGTTGTCTCTTGTGCTTTTTGCAGTTTAAAGAGAGCAACACCAACAGGTACATTTCGTGAGACACCTGATGCTGTAAGTGTGTATTGGGCGTGTGCTTTGCACTGCAATGAAGGTAGTCCTCGTGTTCAGAAATCAAGCTGAAAAGCTCATTATCTTTTAAGCCTGCACCCGTTGTGAATGGTTGTCAGCACAAAAGTCTCTGCTGTGGTGAACTTTGGGAAAAAAGTATAGGGAACCCATAAAGTTTTGTTGCCTTCAAGATCAGATAAATCTGAGCAGGAAAAAGTTCAGGATTGTAGTTACAACTTTAGAGCTAACTCTGCCTTACTCTCAATTTTGGTGTCTGTGTCTTCCAGTATTCAAGAATGCTGATAAGAAAAAAGGCAGACTTGATTTTGCATGTAGAAAACACTTATTTTATCATCTACAATTTATAAAGAGAAGGCAGACATTGTAATATGCAAGTGTAGGTAACAACTCTACTATTAAATTTTCCAGTTTCACAAAGAAACTGTTTTGATCAATATTTTAATCTCACTTGGGCAGGATGGGGAAGAGATCTCAGCAGATGGCTGTCATAAACTCCATACCTCATTTTGGAATTAGCATACAAAGCTATCCAGCTTGGCACTAACTACACAGCATAATTTTCCTGCGTGTTTGTGCCAAAAGAAACCTGGCAAAGTGAATATTTTTTCTAATTATTTTCAGATTTTATTAACAAACATCAGATCTGCTTAACCTGTGGTTGCTCTATCCATAAATCTGTATGTTTCATAGTTTTACGAGGAAAAAAAAAAAAAACAGTTATCATACAGCAGTGACCTAAATCACTAATTGTTAGCATTATTGAGTAACTTAATTAAAATGATCAGTAAGTTTTCTTGCTACTGTAACATGCTATTGCCTGATGGTGAGTCTGAGTGAAGTGGTTGTGCCTAAATTACAAGTAAGCCTTTTGAGAAGAAAGAAGTTTAGAAGACATACTAATACTCATAAGGACAAAGTTGTCATTGTTAAGATTATTTAAATAAAACTCTTCTTATTTATGTAACACTTTTGATTTTTTTGATGGGGGAACAATTCCTCAGTGTACATTTGTGTGAAGGGAAGAAAGGTAGTATCATCAGCAAATACTCTTCCCCATCCATTGTCCATCTCATCCATTGACTCAATATACATAGTATACTAACAAGTATTTTCATTTCATCCTGACTCTGAAATAAAATTTAAAAACCACAACACACTATGCAAATGGAGGTCATCCTCTATAGGGCAGTCTGAAAGCATATTGGCCCCAGGAGAAGTTTCTGAAATTCCATGCCTGCTTGTGTAATTAGTACATTCCAAAGCTAACAACACAGTGTCTTCAGAAGTACCTCTGAAGTAAGGATAAAAAATACCTCTGACAGTTACTAGGTACCTCTGAAAGAGATTAGGTAGTTACAGAAAAGGAGTGAACACCAGCAAAGGCCAGGAGCTTCTTGCTTACTGTGTCCTATCTGTGAACAAAGGTTTTTCACATGAGAAAAATAGTATGGATAACATTTCAATATCAAAGACTGATGATAAAAATAATAAATAGAATCTCAACAGAGAAATTGGGATGCCTGTGTTTTAGACCTTAAAAAACAAAGACCATTGACAAACTTTTCAATAACATAATAGAATCAAAACAGGTGGAATTGAGTCCTCTGAATGCCCTAGCACCAAACTCCTGTCTTCTTTTCCATAGTTCATTAAAGACAGCTAATGAGCAGCAGAGGTAAACACTTTCCTTCTTTGCATACTGGGACACAGGCACCCGGTG
This sequence comes from Fulmarus glacialis, assembly GCF_000690835.1. Taxonomy (NCBI): domain Eukaryota; kingdom Metazoa; phylum Chordata; class Aves; order Procellariiformes; family Procellariidae; genus Fulmarus; species Fulmarus glacialis. Next base: position 4,159 of record NW_009195981.1, on the reverse strand, counting down.
GCAAGAGCTGTGTGGCAGCAGTCCCACCACCACCGAACCCCCTCTGCCAGAAGAGGAGGGGAAGCCTAGGGGGGTTCTCCCACCACCAGCTGATACCCATTCTGCTGTTAGAAACTCCTCCTAGATTTTGGTGTTTAATAGTGTGTATCCTCAGCTTCTTTGGCCTCTGACTGGTGTGGCTTAATACAGGAAGTTGATGTCTTCATGGAAGTGTGACTAATAATGCTATCAAACTTGAGTTTGTTCTGTTATTTATTGTCTTACAGAGACATAACTGGAATCATTTGTCTAGGATATGCCATTAAAAATGAGAACCCTACTTTGAATTTGTCTCTTGAACTCAGCTTTATAACTCAGTCATTCATCTCTCTTTGGAATCGTTCAAAATATCTGATGTAACAAGTTTGGATCCAGTCTCAATACTGTTTTCCCAATTGTTCATTTCTTTAACAAATGGCTAACACATAACTTTGTTTAAAAAGAAAACAGAACTGTAGAAAACAGGATGGCCAGTTCTTAATGAAAAACAATTTTTCATGTCCGCACTTTACTGAGATATTAGATATCTCTTTTTCCTATTCTTGAAAAAGAAAGTTGGTATGCTCATCTTCGTGATACATCTAACTGATGTGTGATGTGTGAGTCAGGCCACAACCTCCCAGAGTTCAGCAATGTGAAAACTAGGAGAGTTTCCCTAAAAGCTCGAGTCTGGAAACACAGGTTGGCTTGGAGGCCTACTAATGGGATAATAGAAACCAGGGAGTAGAAGTCCAAGAGAGCAAGCAGTGCTTGCTATTTTCCAAATGGATCCAAATGAAACTTTATATGTTTTGTAAACTGATATTTTAACTGATATGATTGAATGAAGAAGAGGGAAAATGAGCCCTTTATGATTATTATCTTTTTATTCAGGGCCAGCGAAATTAATTTATAAATAATGTACCTGCCCTTTACACTGTTATTCACATTTGTGAAAGCTCCACTGGCTGTTCTGCAATTATGCTAATGATAGCTTTGACCCAATGTTCAGTGCAGGAAGTCTGATGCTTAAACTGTGCTTCTGCGAGTGGATTCCTCTATCTCTTTCCAGCCTTTTAGTATTTACTTTTATAAGTATGCTATAAAAGAAAAAAAATAAGGCTAATGTGATAATCAATAGAAATAAAATAATGTATTTTGCACAGTGATTTGTACGTATGTTTCAACTTCTCGATATTTTGCATTTTGCTTATGGAGGGGGAAATCTTTTTAGTGCACAGTTTATCTTTTTCTTTGGGAATGGACAGGACAGACAGTTTGGACGAGGGCAAAAACAGGACAGTCCCATAGGGGTTCTGCATCACAGGACTAGGAATGTTTGGCATATTAAAGAGGTACTAATGGTGATGTTGTTTTAACCCTTTTAGTCCTGATGACTAAATATATTACTCATAAAGAAAAACCGATCAGCTCCTCATGAACTGGTAGGTGAGTTCCCAGATGCCCATGAACTTGTAGTCAAGCACTGGGGAAGGGGAAGAATTCCTGCTGTTGATTCACTGTATAACCTTATGGAAGATATTTAACATTCATGCATCTTGATACCTAATTAGGAAAATGAGCATAATCATACTTAATTACTGTGCCTATTTCATAGGGGAGTATGAAGATAAATTAGGCATAAGAGCTTGAAATATAAAAAGCTTTGTAAGTGGATAATATGATCCACTTGTTTAGTCTGCTGACCTCAAGTTATAATGAAGAAGCTGCAACAAATAAATTTATGAGGAAGATTTGTGTTAACTAATGATTTTTCTGCTATAATGGGGCTTAACATATCTACATCAGAGCCTTCAGAAATTGTGAGAAAAGAATCTGTGGCAACAACTCAGAAAATGGCATCAAAAGAGAAAAAAAGCAAGAAACTGAGAATTACATTAAATTCCTTTCTTTGTAATGACTTACAATTCTATTGTCAGTCTTACATAAATAGTTTTCACCAACAAGGACAGGGATGACTGTTGACCGTGATAATTGTGTCTGGGATGGTAAAATAAGCAATGCCTCTTGAAATGTTGCATCATTTAGCAATATGCTACAATATATGTACAGATATGTAGATTATTATAACCTTCTGTTGCTGAAGTGCAGCAAAGATTCATTGCTAAGAAACAGTGTGCATGGACAGACTAGACCAAACAAGCACAGCAAGCGTCGATGATGATGATACAAGTGACCCACTTAGGCAGGGAAAAAAGAGGAGTGATAACTATGAGAAACAACAGACAGATGGCTATACTAAACATAACAGACTTTTTAAAATGTCTGTAGCCCAAGGGTATAGACTTAGCTACAAGTTGAATATTGGCAGGTCATTTATCCAGCACGTCAGGGAAAAAAAGTCTGTTTTTTAGTAAAGAGGAAAAAGAAGTATTGGGCAGGAACTGAACGTATTATCCTTATGATGCCCACTGTTCTCCCAGGAGATGAAAATGGGTGAATCTTCTGTAGAAGAATAAAGGAAGCTTTTAGGAAAAGGAGCCTTTAGAGAGTTTGTTAATTTAAGACTATCCTCGGGTACCCTTATTCTGTTACATTCCCTTTCACTTGTCCTTTCTTACAAATGTGATGACGGATCCATGCTAAAATAGCTGGACGCCCAGTTTCTAGCCCATAGTCCTGTGGTGGAGTGCCCCCATCCTAGGCTATGAGTTATAAGGTTATAAGCGGGACTCCACTGATCTCAGATAGCGATGCTTTTCTGTATCCATTGTAGATGCCATGAGGTGGAAAAGATGTTTAATTCTTTCCTTTAGCAAACTCCTCCTAATTTTCAACCGAGAAAAATCGTGTCTCCTTGGAAAAAGAGGTGAGACTGATGACGACAGCAAGATTGGACTAACAGGTGGAATTGGAATAACAATGGTGAAAGCTGAATGACGTTTAAAATGATGAGAGGATAGAAATAGACCAGAGGAAAAAGATGGGATTGAGAAAGGAGAAACGAGGAGTGATCGCAGGGTGAGCCGTGACTGGAAAAAGGAGGGGAAATTATTCCCACGCAGCAGATTTCACCCGTGGCCTTGCAAAACCCATGGCCAGACTTGGGGCAGACTGACAGGACAGACGATGGCAGCGGCAGAGAGCAGCGGCTGGGGAGGATCCAGGTAGTCTGGCAGGTGCTGCTGGAGTCACCGTAACACAGTGACATCCTGACAAAGCCCGTGTCTCGGTAATGCGCCCCGTGGCACCGTGAGGTGCCTGTGGAGCCTGTGTCTGCCCGAGCGTGTCTTTGCTACGGTTGGTACTTGTTTGACAGTTCTTGATTTTGTGGTGACTTTGTTCCTTATGTCTTGTTTATTCGCTTGTCATGTTTTGTACACCATCTGTTTCTTCCCTCTCTGCTTTTCCTTCTGTTTGTAAGATCGTAAGACACTTTCAGTGTAAATATGTATGTATACTCTTCATCTAGTATTTTAAATAGCATGAGTTTTTGATTAACACGGAGCTTAAGCGCCTGCCCTTACTTTGACCTTCAGACAAATGGCCACATTTTATTCTTGTTTACCCTTAATGTAAATCCTAAATAACTCTGTTGGATGTAATGCAATTCTGCTATATGCTGCTATACATGGCAAGATAATTTAACTGGGATGCAGGCCACACGCCCTTTCCATCTGGCCATAGGAAAGATGGATGCGTGGCAGTTCAGGAGGAGCTCTAATTCTCTTCTCTGCTGCACAGGGCTCACAGCCCCAGCCCCAGCGCTGGTCATGGCCACGGACACCACCATGTCGGTGTACCTGGACTTTTGCAAAGCATTTGACACTGTCCCACATAACATCCTTGTCTCTAAATTGGAGAGACATGGATTTGATGGGTGGACCTCTCGGTGGATAAGGAATTGGCTGAATGGTCGCACTCAAAGAGTTGCGGTCAATGGCTCGATGTCCAAGTGGAGACGAGTGATGAGTGGCGTTCCTCAGGGTCGGTATTGGGACCGGCGCTGTTTAACATCTTTGTCGGCGACATGGACAGTGCGATTGAGCACATCCTCAGCAAGTTTGCCGACGACACCAAGCTGTGTGGTGTGGTCACACGCTGGAGCGAAGAGATGCCATCCAGAGCGACGTTGACAGGCTTGAAAGGTAGGCCCGTGCGAACCTCATGAAGTTCAACA
>NW_009195980.1:667-4594 GCF_000690835.1 Fulmarus glacialis | reverse complement strand
TAGGGAAAAAGCAGTAAGAATCCCAAGCATAATACTCTCCTAGCCTGTGTGATTATTGTTAGTCACTTAACCTGAGAGATGTCTAACACAGGTGTGATGGATTTCAAGTACATGTGTGTTCATAGCTCTGAAGGCAGAACTAAGTTATCTCAGTTATGGAATGACATAGAATATCACTGCAAAGTGTCTCCACACACTTATTAAGTATAGTGTCTCAGGAGGCAGAACTGCAGTTTGAGTCAATTCCCCATTTTTACCACTTCCACATTTGGCATGGGTTTCCCACTCTGAAAAGCTAGCTAACCTAACTCCATAGTTCAGGCAGAATCAGATCCAGCATGTCACACGTATGAGCACCCAAGGCAGGTAGGAGTAATTGTGGACTTGATCTGAAAGGAGGCAGGGGACTACAAAAAGTGAAGGCTACCACAGGGTGAAATATGATATCCTACAAAAGAGCAAAAATTTTTTAAATTTAAATCAGTATCTAGTTCTTGGGTTCTTCTGCTTCCAGCACAGTAGTCTGCAAATGGAAAAATCATTGGTTTTCAGGAAGTCTTCTTACCTACATGATCTTAGTTATAAAGAGTTTTTCCTATATTGACTTGTTTAAAAGCTAGTCATAGAAATCTAGATTTAAGGAAAAAATGGTCACCTCCAGAAGATGATACATGTCAGTTAGCATTTAAGATACTGGAAAGGAATAAGCACCTGGAAATGTTTTTCTATCTCAATTTACAATAGAGTTACATTTAAACTTAGACGAAATTGAATCCATCACCTTTTAATTTCTGAGTAAAGTTGTTTTGGTTTTTTTCTTTAAATTGTGTTCTTAAGGGCTTAATTTTGTTATTTTTTAAAAACGAGATGAAGTTATTCCATTAAACTTAAAGAAAATATGTAGGATGCCATCCACAAAGAAAAGTAGTCTAGCTAAAAATATAACACCTTTGGTTTAACTCTTTTAAACAAAAAAAAATCTATGGAAATACCCTGGTGTGAGCTATAGAAATACGCCGGTGTGTATTTTAAAAGTACTAGAGAGTTAAATGGAAAGGGATTTGGCTACATATATAATGCCAAAGGCTGCTCACTTTTGCTTTTTTCTATATATGTACAAGCATGATTCTGTACTGTCTTGTCCTGCCCCCAGAAATCCACACTAACTTACAGTTCTTGCAAAAGGTACATTCAGTGAGTTATTTTGTTTAGAAGTTGTGTACTCACAAAGGAAAGAATAGTTTCTTCTTTTTCTTAAGATGTCATTAAGTATTTGCTGTTCATCCTTCTCTCCTCTCTACAAGTGCATATTGGAAAGTATTGAGTGAGTTTATTAGTACAAAACATAGTGTAATGAGATAACAAATGTGCATGCATATATATAGGCCAAAATTACCTATCAATAAGAATAAAATAACAGTGGAATTAATATACCTCCAACATGCATATCTAGAACAGGCTATAATTGAAATGCAGATAGGCTGATTGAATATATCAACAGATATATTGATAGATAAATAAGGAAATTAATTCATGATAGATATCTGAATTTGAACCATGCAATACCTCCTTTTTGTCTTTTTCTCTTAATTAATCTGTTTAGACAAAAAAAATTAGTAAATGTTTCCAAAGCTCTCTCCAGCGCTCTTCTTCTCCAAGGTATGTCACTATTCCTTTCTATCCTTCCTCTCAGTTCACCTTTAAGCGAAAAATTGTACAAAAAAATTGTGCAGTTTACCACCAGGAAAAAAGGCTTCTCCATGTTGCTGTGGTCTGCTGGGGAGGAGGTCAACACACACCTCTCTCTTTATTGCTCATCTCCTTTCGTATTCCTAACTCAGCCTTAATTCTAGAACCTAAATATATTCTTACTATCTCTGTGGCATGTGAAAGAAACTAAGAATATTACGGAACAGGAAATAATGAGCATTTTACAGAAGATGGGATAATAGGTTGCTATTTTATTTCTTCTATCCCCAGAGAGTTGTGCCTTAACCAAGAGTGCCTTTCACATACACTGACCTTGAAGAATGCTGCATCCCCCCAGCTTTCATGTGATGCCCAAGGAATAACTCCAGGGATGCTGAAAAGAGGAACTTCTTATTAATTCATACTGAAAGTATCCACTGACACTTCGGCTGAAATTAAAATAAGAGGTTGATTTAAAGTCACTAAAATTAAAAATAAATTATTTTATTTGCTAAAACTTTTGAACATTTTTTTTTTCTTCATACTGCGTATATAAGCAATAGGAATAACTACCTGAGCTGTTGTTATCCAAAACCCAGCTATCCAAATAGGAACAAGCAAATCCTACGAGAAAGAATTGCTGTGAAATGAGATGACATAGCTTTCTTACTTTCCGTTCATCCTCTTATCTTTTATTAGGAGACTATTCCATTGAAGTCTCTGGAGTGATGCGTTTTCTGCCTTGTGAGACCAAGGAAGCTACTACTAATCATTCATCCTGTTGCAGAGGCTTTGTTAGTGTAGTCTGACAGATAACTATGGGTTGAGGAAAGTTTAACTGAGTGAGCAAGTTGCTTACTTAGATGGAGTTACTTTCAGGAAAAATAGTATTAATTCTTGAGCACTTAAGTTCAGCACCCATTCCACAAAGATTCATGTCACTTATTTTAGGCATCTAACAATGAATTGAATAAGAGTAGATTTGTTATCTGTTCTCTCTCGTTAGTCAGAAGAGAAAGTTAAACACCTAAAAAGATTAAAGACAGTGTATTACTATATTTATATCACTGCAGGTTTGTCCCATACCATGCCTTTCCCTAGGAAATAATTTTCGCCACCTTCAAAGACAGGGAACTGTGTTAAATAGTCCTTTGTCCTGAGTAGATATTATAGCTTAGAGTCTTATGGTACATCAGGAATTAACTTCCATGTAATGACTTTAATTCCTCAAAAAGTTACCTTCAATTCCATCAGATTTTATTCATGTGATAAGCTGTTTTGAGTCTGCTCAAAACCAAAAAGCAGTGTACCAGAGATAGAAAAGCAGAAGAATACCCATTGAGAACTACAGGGGCATTGCCAGGGCATGCAGAGATGCAGTTAGAAAAGCAAAAGCTCAGCTCGAATTGAAATTGGCCAGAGATGTCAAAAACTACAAGATGTCAAAAACTACAAGAAAGGGTTCTTCAGGTACGTAAACAACAAGCAGAAAGAGAAGGAAAATATTGGCCCACTGTTAAACAGGAGAGGTGAATCAGTCACCAACACCACTGAAAAGGCAGAGGTTCTCAACACTTTCTTCACCTCTGTCTTTACCAACACTGTTGGGCCCCAGGCCTTGGGAAGAAAAATCCAGGTTGATGCAAACCCAGACCCACCGTCAGTGAAGGAAGAGTTGATATATGAACTATTACAGGAGCTTGACCCCTACAAATTGATGGGCCCTGACAATATCCACCCAAGGGTGTTAAGAGAGCTGGCTGACATCATTACAAGGCTGCTCTCCATAGTCTTTGAGAAGTCATGGAGATCGGGGGATGTCCCAGAAGACTGGAAGAAGGCTAATGTCACCCCCATCTACAAGAAGGGCTTAAAGGACAATCCAGGAAATAATAGGCCCACCAGTCTTACTTCAGTCCCTGGGGAAGTTATGGAACGAATCCTCCTGGGGGCTATCACAAGTCCAATGAAGCACATGATTGGGAAAAGCCAGCACAGATTCACCAAGGGCAAATCATGCCTGACAAACCTGATCACCTTCTACGATAAAGTAACTTGCTCGGTTGATATGGGGCAAGCAGTGGACGTTGTCTACCTGGATTTCTCCAAGGCTTTCGATATGGTTTCCCACAGCCCCCTCCTAGAGAAACTGATGCATTACTGTCTAGACAAGTGGTCTGTGCAGTGGTTGGGGAACTGGCTGGCAGGCCTCACCCCGAGGGGGGTGGTAACTAGCTG
>NW_009195980.1:0-236 GCF_000690835.1 Fulmarus glacialis | reverse complement strand
ATGAGCCCACTCTACTCAGCACTTGTCAGGCCACACCTGGAATACCGTGTTCAGTTTTGGTCCCCGCTATACAAAAAAAGTGTGGACAGGCTGGAGAAGGTCCAGAAAAGGGCCACAAAGGTGATCAAAGGACTGGGAATCCTGCTATATAAGGAAAGGCTGAGAGAACTGGTTTTGTTCAGTCTTGAGAAAAGAAAGCTTAGAGGTGACCTTATAACCATGTTCCAGTATTTAAA
>NW_009195979.1:441-22463 GCF_000690835.1 Fulmarus glacialis | reverse complement strand
GTCCCGGGGCAGTGTCTGCCCGCTGCCCGGCCCGGGTCCCCGCTGCCCGTTTCCAGGAAATAGGGAAAATTCCTCCCTCTTCTCAACCGGAGCCAAAAGCAAACCCTCCTCGAGATTCCCAGCAGAGCGCTGCGACCCACCCGCTGCGAGGATCGTACGAGAGGTACGTCTTGGAACGAAATGCGGTTTAATTCTTAGTCTCCCTCTTACACCTGATGTCCTTCCATGTCCCCAGTATGACATCTCATGGCACGTCACAGTATGTTGCAGCATGCTATATTGCGATTTTTATGTAATAGTAGGCATGGTTTTTTTATTAAAAAAAAAAAAATGCCCCAAAGGCAGGAGACATGTCAATCTAGAAAGAAGATAGTTCAATCTGTACTCATCAATTGCTCGGAATACTTAAAAATGAACTGGCTGCAGTGAAAAGCTCAGAAAAGCTCAGAAAAGCTCAGGGTTACATGCTTGGAGGCCAAAGCAACTTAAGTTCATCAGTTAGCAAGGCCCAGCTGTTTTAGATACTGAAAGGTGGTGGTGGTGGGGGAACAACCAAAACAGGAAAAAACAACCAAAACAATAGAAAGAATACCTTCTTGGAGGCAAGTGAGGGGAAGAAGGTGATGAAAAGAGTCTTGTTTTATTTGATTCAAAATTGCGCTCCAGCTGTGGGCGGGCGCCTGTGCTCTGTGGGCTGGGTGAACCCTGGCTTGGGAAGGGAAGGAGGCAGGGCTGGTTTGCAATCCCGCTATTTTGGGGCCTGCTGCAAAAGTCAGAAGACTTGTGTAGGGTTTGATGTTCAATATTCATATGGTTGTGTTTGAGCAGGGGCGAGCTCTCTACATGCGGCCGTCTTTTTCACAATCTTGTAGATAAGCTGTGTCAGCACAGCCTTTATAAATCCCATTTTTACCAAAGATTTATGATATAACTGTAAACGTGTGCTCCGGACTGGTATCTTCCATAAAGGGTTTTAGTGAGGAATCTTATTTTTAGTGCATTTATTTTCTATGCCTAAGGTACACGATGAAAAATGTAATTTATAATGTGGCATAATAAAAATGGATGATCTTTGAGGGGATAGCAGACTTACTCCCGTACCTACAGGAGTTACAGCGTGCGTTACAGCGGTGTGGGAGGTGGTGACAGTGCATCAGGCAAAGGTAGGAGCTGCCGTGTCAACTCTGACCTTACCAAGACTGCTATGCGTGTACAAAGCAGTCAAGTTGGACAAAGAGGGAGGGAAGAAACATTCGTTCAGCAAAGGTACATGGCTAGATTTTGCTTTTATTTATTCCACTTTAAGTCAGAAATAACCGAGTGAATTGGAAGCATCTTTGCTGAATTAATACATGTGTGAATGCTCCAAACATTTCAATGGTTTTACGAAATTAAACCAGACCTGTGAATAGCTGGGTAGCTTTCTTCTGAGAGCCGAGATATGCCGCCTCCTGTACTGCTGTTTGGGGAAGACTGCCCATTTTAAAGAGGCAGTCCAACGTTACAGCTGGTTTTAGGACAGGGTGCAGTCACTACTTGATTCTGCGCGGTATTGCGGTTTATTTCATTGTAATCATGATAACTTTTTTTGCACAAATCAAGCTGTTACTTGTGAAGTGGTGGAAAACAGCAGGTCTCTATATGTATGAACAGTGGCTGGTTTTCCCCTTACTCAGGGACTTTATGCACTTAAGGTGCTACAGGCATCTGCAAAGCCAAGGCCATGGAAATGACAAATGAAAGCTGGGCCGCTGCATTCTTCATTATGACAAAGCTCCAAGTCAAAGACCGGCCATCAAATGAGGGTTTCATGTGAATCCAGAGGAGAGACGTAGGCTGTACTAGTACTACTAAAATTGAAAAACTGCCAAGTGAGATCTGCAATCTTGTTTCGGTAGGTTTTTGTTGTTGGGGTTTTTTTGGTTTGGGTTTGGGTTTTTTTGGTTTTTTGTTTTTTTTGTTTCTTTTTTTTAGTTAAAGAAGTAATGGACAAACCAGAGACAAAAAACTTAGTTGCTTAGTGTATACACAGTTACCTTTTGAGATCATCATCCCTCTTTATATTATGCAAGCAGAAATGCCTATGTATGTTTGCACTTCCCTAGTTTGTTAGCTAATGTACATATCAATTGGACCTTAAATACTATACTGGCACACATCAAAATATTAAGATTTCAGGTTATAGCAATTGTTCAGTTCAGGGCTATAATGTGAATTCTTGAACCACTTCCAGTAGTAAAAAAAAACCCAACTATAAGTGAACAAAGAAATTCTTTCAGGTTTTGTGGTATTCTTGCCAACTGCTCTGGTGTAAAAGCTGCAAATTTGCTTGCTTACCCCATTTGACAGGTCATCTAAGTAGAAGCAAGGAAAGGGGGACATCACCTTTTGGATAAAACAGCCCCACAGTTTTGGAGAGGACAAAAATGAGAAATTTAGTCTTTATCTGCTGTTTTTATACCATGTTTCCAAAACACATGCTAGTGTGAATTCTGTAATTAGCTGAAAGAAGCAACTTTGGTCTGAGTTGTCTATGTCTACTTCAGATTGCTAAAATTGTGCTATTCAGAACTTGGTTGAAGTCTACTGGTAGTTTATGCTTATGTGCAAATAACCTTTTTTTATCTGCCCCTAATTGTTATAATCTGTCATGAAAAGAAGCGTGGGAATAGCATTTTAAAGCAGGTGGAGGATGGTGGGATCACAGGTGACGGCAGTGCAGGATGCGAGCAGGAGGCACACACCTTCTGAGGGTAACTTTTGTTATTTAGTTAGGTCCATGTTTCAGAGGAAAAAGAGTAGAGGAGAACAAAGACTTGATGGTAGAGAGAAAAAAGCAAACCACTACGTCTTCAGGATGAATACTTTTGCTTCTCTGGCGTGGTGGAAGTTAGTGTTGTAGGGGGTGGGTGGTTTTTATTTGTTTTTCGTTAATACTTGCCTCTGTAAAAGGAAACTCTTCCTTCGGGACTGGTCCAAGGTGTAGAACACACAGAGCCATGAACTGGGCACTGATGCTTACTACCTTCTACCTCAGGTCCCAAACACTTACCTGACTTGCTGGTACATTCGGCTGAAGCATCTCATCTCATACCCACTGCTGAAATGAAGCAAAATGGCAGAGGGTTATAGAAACATGAAAGTCTAGGCAGGAGGAAAAAAATATATACTGACCGGTTGGGATGAGGGTAAGGGAGCACAGTAACCCCACGGTAGTCATTACTTGCATTGTTTAAGGTACCCCCTATAGCGGCACTTGGATGCTCCAGCGCTGAGCACCAGTACAATGACCGGAGAGAAAGGAGAGGTCCTTTCTCGTGAATATGGGCGGGGGGTGAGGGGAGTGTGCCGCCGGGACCTCGCAAGGAAGGTGAGCTGTCAAGCAGGAGGATGAGTTTACTCTGGGTTAACGTGATGGGTTTATCATCATCAACTCGGCTGGTAACAGAGGAAGTCCTGAGCAAGCATGGGTTTTCATGACCGCCAACGAAAGTCCTGAGAGAAGGTGTTGGGTGTTCAGGCTTAGTCTGTTAGCCACAGTGACTGTGGGTGGTTTGGGTTTGTAATTTCCAGAAGCAATTAACGCAAGAAAACAAAACACTGACTCAATGAGCTGAAGCAAATATCATATATTTCAGTACTTGCTCAATAGTTTTTTTTCATCCCTGCACTTAGCTAACTCAGTCCAGGAATTTCCTTTTGCTCCCCATCAGAATTGAATTAAATCAAGACTTTAATCCCATTTATTTCAAAATCATGCTCCAGAAAACTCTAAACAAAACCGCTGTGGCTAGTGACTGGCAAACAATGTGTTCAGGGTTTAGAAAGCAGCCACTGAAAGCCGTTTTCTGTTGGAAGCTTCTTGCTGGCTCTAAGTTTTGGGAAGTTCAGACTGCGTAGGCCCAGCTGCCATCCAGCCTGGTACCCACCACAGACCCACCTTTCCCATCATTAATTTGTGTTCAGTGAGAGTTTGATTGAAAACAGCTGTAATTGGATATTAATCCCTTGTGTAGAGTATGCTGGAGACTTATGTCCTATTGGTCTTGGAGTAAATTAAACATAGTAGGTTTGGCAGTAGATGGACTTGATCCTTTTTATTTTCATAAGAAGCTGACCAACCGATGTCGGTGGAGGACAATTCCTCTTAATTATTTTAAATCATCAGGCAGCTTATTTAGTAAGTGGGATGAGACATGCACATGAGGCTGCCCGCTCTTTTTCAGGCAGGGGTGGCTCCTGGCAGAGCCGGGCTCTGCCCGCCCCTGGGCATCGCTGGGGCTCGGCTGCGGGACGGTGCGGGGCTGTCGGCTCTTTGGAGTGGCTGCTGTCTTCTGGTATGCATTTACATGCTGAAAAGCACAACGGTGCTTGCTTCTGGCTGGGGTCTTCAGAGGCTGCTACGACACCAATAAGTAAAAGTTAATTGCAAATTTATTTCCATGTAGCAATAAGAGAAAAACACTTGGGGCCAGTTTCCTTTAAAGAAAAGGGGGGAAAAGCCTGTTCTACACTCATTTGATTAACCCGTGCTGTTAATCACTGCCAGGTTTATGAACCTCTATTATAAACTTGTTACTCTAAGGGGTTTCAGTTCAGTGATTGAAAAACAGCTTTAGGGCCTGGGAAGGTAAGAGTAGTGAGAAGTACAAGTAGAAGCACTGAGCCTTTGAAAAGGTGTATAAATAATTAGCAACATATTTCATGTGGACTTTTTCGTCAAGATACACTGTCAGACCTGGGATTTTATCAGAACATGATGAAAATGTAGAAAGAATTCTATATTTATTCCAGCGTAACAATGTTGAAATCTAAAATAATTCAGTATATTAGAGACTATTTTAGGTCACAGGTAACAGCTCTGCACTGCTGAACTGCTCTTGTATCTGCTGCGATTTCTTCAGAAAGCAGAAAGTGTCTGAAAGGTTCTTTACACTCTTGTGTCTTTTGAATCTTAGATCCATATTTCATGGTTGCAAAACATACAACACAGGTGAAAACCTGAACTGCATCTCAATAAAGGCAAGTGATGAATAAATAGTAGCCCGTGCAACTTCAGAAGCTGGAGGGAGATACAGCAGGGAAAGTAGAAAACAAAGGTGGGAACTTCTTGAAACACTCTAGCGGGGAAAAAAAACCCCAAACAACCCTCTAGGACATACCCATGTATCTCACTCAAAAGCAAGTGGCAAAAAGCTTGTTCTTACTAATAAACAACAAACACAAATCCTTCTAACAAAATATAGGTATCTGGAAGCTAATGGCGTTGCAAGTGTCTTAGATACCAAGCACAAAACTGTTGTAATCATGGTTCGGTTTAGCATCATTCCAGTTGGTTTGGGTTTTTTTTTTCCTGTTTATGGTAAAACTGTTCACTTTTTAGGGCAAGACTTCTGCTCTACCATTTTGAAGCACTAATCCTGATCTCTGGGGGAAAAGCCCCAGCTCCACCTGTTGTAGATGGCTTTGCTCCTTCCCACCTGGAGGAGGAGCTCAGTGGGCATCAGTGTGAGTTTTGTCCAACTAAGAATTCCTTTCAGCCTCAACATAACCCAGCGTCGGCTGGTGGGTGTGGGACCCCAATGAGAAACCCACACGCTCAGATGCAGAGGTTATTTTAGCAGAAATGTGTCAGTCTCTGCTACTTTCAGAAATGCTAATGGGACTTCAGCGAGGTCAGGACTTTATGAGCGCTTTCTCTCTTAATCTGGACAGAATGAAGATTTCACTCTTCACTTTTTTTCTACCAAGGCTTTCTGCCAGTTTTGAAGCCTGGAAGAATAAATCAAATTCAAAGAGTGAACTTCATTTTGCCTCCAGTTCGAATGTTTGGGCTGAGCGATGGTAATGTTAGTGCAAGACCACACGCCAGTGAATTTCTAAGTCTTGGGCATGAGGCATTTTCTGCCCCTTCTACTTACATTAGGAATTACATAGACCCGTTTAAACAACGCTTACGTTATTCTTTTAATAGCTTTCATGCTTGCGTGCATTTGTATTTTAAGAGGCTAGTACTTAGGTAGCTTTAAGTTGTATTTGTTTGCTGTGCTTGTTAAATAATTTTAAAGGAATTGCTACATTATTAAGAACAGTGTTCTCTGTGTGTTGCGTGATGTGAAATGCAACGGGATCTCTACAGAACATAATACACAGTGAAATGAGAAGTTACAGCTGATATGTGGAAGGAGGTAGCTTCTTCCCTAAACCTCCCGGGCTTAGTTCGGCAGCACGTGAGCTCCTAAAGAAATACCACGAGGCAAAACCGGACCCGATGGGTGCCTGTGGACCCTGCCCGTGGCTCTGGCCAGGCAGGCACTGTACGGCTGCTTCCTCCTGCCAGAGGCACCGGCGCGAGCAGGCCAGTGTTTGCCCACCCAGACAACTCTACAGGACTCACGGATGGTTTGTCACGAACCCAGTGAACTTGGTGATAAAGTCCTAGCTGTAATTCTGCACTGGTCCAGGTGTTACGCCTCTGCAAAGCACTATCCAAGTTAGCCTTTCTTACTATTTAAATTTTCACTTCCATTCTTGCTAAGAGTGTACTACTCTCTCATTTTTACATTTCTGTCTCTAAAATTGCCTTTGCTACTTAAATGGGAAGCTGTGTGCAAGAGACTAATGCTTAGGCACCAGACAAAATACCCCGATAGATGCAAAGCCAGTCCCTCCTCCTTAACAAAGCTGGTTCTTCCCGCCCTGGTTTTAAACTGGAAGAAATGCTGTAGAAATCCATAGGCTTCAGCAAGGTAAGCAATGGAAAAAGCAGGTCCATATTTTCTTGTCTACCTTCAGTCTCTTCTGGTGTCCACTACAAGCTGACACTAATCTGACTATTTCATGTCCCACAGAGTTAGACCGACTTATTTGGTAGCCATCTCTGTGGTGTGTCTGATTTTTATTTTTACGGTAGCCCATAGGGCAGGTATTACACTTGACAAGTGAGTGGAAACTGTGCCACTCAGCTATTACTTTTTAATCTGCTAAGCAGGAAAGTGAGTCTTTTAAGTGCCTGACTTGCGGGAGGTCATCATTAGTCTGTCAAGGTATTTCTTTATTGCTGTCTTCCATAAATGTATTTGATATGGCAACTCCTAGTTATGCTGTTTCGAACAGACAAGACGTACTGTTTATGAAAACAGACTTCTTAAAAGCAAGCTGTGGTGGCGGGTAAAGGAGGAGAGGTTGTTTACAGTATTCTAAGCCAAATGGTTCCTTTGGCAGGAGTTTTTCTGTAACAAGTGAGAACAAGAAGAATTAGCGCTCTCAGCACATCAACAAGCAGAGATTTTTGTCTGTAATGAGAAGACTGAGACTTGTTTGACATAAACTGCAAAACACCACAGGAAAGATGAAGAAGGAGGGCAGAAATACATTACTGAAGGTGAGGAGAAACAAGTTCACTGCTCTGCTGTGAATTCAAGATTCTTGCTCATTATAATGTATAATTACAGCTGGCATCATTCCAGAGAAGGGGTTGAAAAAAGGTAGGTTTTACCAACCATGCGAAATCCTGTCGAGGAACTGACCACAGCAGCATCCTACCTGAGTTCATCTAATCCAAATCATTCCCATTTTATTCTTCTGTACCGAGTCCTTCTTTATGCAGAAATGCAAATTCTCTTTGGACTCCTGAGATTTGAAAACTGATTAGAATTTTTATGTTCCTCTGTGAAGGGTAAAAATAAGTTTTCCCAAGATAGACAGCCCCCCAAATTATATACTGATCTGGGAAAATGGGAATAGTTTACTTTTGTCATTAAATGAATAGCTACTTTCAGTAACCAGTGCCAATGACATGGTTGTGCCTTTTCTGAATTTTTGTTGTCTTTCTGAATTTTTTTAGCAGTTTAGTGATAAGTTTACTAATGCCAGATTCTATTTACTTCAAGTAGGATATTCATACTGGGCTGAAGTTTGGCTGTCTGAATGTGTCCGGGTAGATACGCCTATGTGCAGCCTCTAGGGCATGGCTTTGCTTTTAAAAGCAATGATGGACCAGGATACTGTTGGACAAAGTGAATATTTATTGAATTCTAGCTCAGGATGGTTGTTGGTGACCAGATATTTCCTGCATAATGAAATTGTAAGGCTCCTACTCTTTCTCCCCCCCCACCACCGCCCCTTTCTCCCTTGGAGAGCAATTGCAAGGCTAGGTTGCATTGCTGGAGACCTGCTCCTTTCCCACCAGTAAACAATGTCATCTAAGCAGCAGTGGCTGCGCACAGATGACTCTGGACCTTGGTTTCCTGGCTCTGGAATACTTGTCCATTTGGTGGTGTGGGGACAATGATTGCTTTTCTTCTGGTCTGGCTCCCAAAGGCTTTTCATACCTTGCATATCCTAGTTACGTTGACATGGTTCTTCTCTTTCCAAGGTCTTCTGACAGCCTCAAAACTGGAGCTAGTCATAAAGTATTCAATTTGTTGCTTGCTCTTCCTGACTGTTGTTGGGTGTTTCATGGCAGCTGTCTCAGCTTCGCTCCCCTCCTCGACCTGTCATGCATCATGTGTACGTGTGTTTCATTTCATTGAAAGCTTGGGATAGGAAACTGGTGACGTGGTCTGGTTGGAGTAGGATAGAAGAGAGGGAGAAGCTGAGGGTCTGTGTAATGGAACAAGTCTTACCTATGCAGCTTTCCTTCTCTTTGAACCCAACTGTGTGTTGCTTATTAATATTTTATTTGTATTGCACATGCACACTGCTAAGAATGGTGCTTATCTAGGCATAAAAAGACTATTAATAATTGATCCTGTATGTACCTATGAGTTTCCAGAATCTTATTACAGAAGTGATTCTTCTTGCCCACTTCCAGTCCAGTGCTAGAGGTTCCATTTGCTTCTGCTTACTTTATCTCCGTGTAAGCCTGTGATTTTTTTTTTTTTTAATATAATGAGAATAACTAAGAAAATCAAGATGTCTAAGGATCTTAAAGGAACTAAATAATTCTTACAGAAGAGTTGAAGAAGAATTATTTGGAATGATTTATTCCTTTTATTTCCTGTTGGCAATGCTATTTTCTTTACTAGAGCTGTCTGGGGGAAGTAAAAATGTGTGTTAAAGACAAAGGGGTGTGTGTTCCACTGTATTTTATCTACAGTTTTTGGTTTAGACCCTGAACTGTTACACAGCCATAAAACAGGGTTAATGTGATTGTAATAATAGACACAAATCAGGGTTAGGTCTGCTAAGCATAAAATGAGAATTATATTGAAGTAAAGATTTATGGGGCTACTCCTAGTTATATCAGGCAAGGAGAAAACCACAGATGTCTTGTGTAAGCATGTGGATATATGACAAAAAAAGTTACCAGGTTATATATAATCTACTGAACTTTATTCTTTTCCATCTATATGATAAAAGACTTATTAAAATCAGCAAGAGGAAAATGGGCCAAGTTTTGGTGCTGTGAGAGAGTTTTTACAATTTCAGGTCTATGGTGTCAGTTTGGAAAACAGAGGTATTTTTTGTTTTCTAGGGTTTTTTTTCAACACTGGTATGAACTATAATTAAACCAAGTACCCATATGTTTACACAGAAAGACAAATGGTCTGTTTATTTCAGCAGCTGTTTAACAAGCCACCAGCACAATCAATTAAATTAATCCCAGGAAATAAAACTTGAAATAAAGATGGTATCTGAAATCATTTTTATTCATGGTTAGAGACTATGCAGATTCTTTGACAAGTCGAAAAATCTTATGGGTGATGTTGAAAACTTCAATGTACAAGCGCTAATTCAATTTGAGGGCAAAAAACCCTGACTTGATAGAACGGTTTCTGTAGAGATATTACTAGAACAGCAAACCCCCAAGCAATACAAAGGCAGCCAGAGTATTGTATGCTCATTACCTGAATTTTCAAACACTTTAACAACTGTCAGAAGTATGAATATGCAAAGCTTCCAGACTCTGACCAACATTTTTCTTATTCTTTTCTGTTTCTGGAATGAAAAAGCCAGTGGTTTATGTCATTGCATACATCTAACTGTTATTAACTCAATTTAAAGTTGCATATGATATAAGGTCATAGGTCTCTAACTCAGCAGAGCAGATTTAAGTAAATCAGCCTCTTCACCCGCTGCAGCACCTTAAATGTGTGCAAATGCTCTGGTGAACTGGGGCTAAAATTTCAGCCCTTGTATCTTCACAGCTGCTATGCAGGGGAGACGGACAGTGGACCCTGCATAGACAGCGCAATATTAAAAATTTATTAAATCACAACTATGGAGATTAAAATATTAAAATGGGAAGGAGCTCTTGCCTTTAATGGTGAGAGTCCTAAACAGTCATCGTCATCTCTAGAAGAAAAAAAACATAGAAAAGAGAGCCTTATAATGAATGTCCCATGTGAGGGAATGGTTTGAATTCCCCTCCCATGTGGAAGACCTCTTGACCTCCATGAGGATTTCGGGGACTTACTGCCACATCAGGTCTGAAGGCTCCAACGGCAGTGTTAATGTAGCTAATTTTAAGTTCTGGGCCAGATCCTGCAAGCTCTTGTTTGCATATATAGTCCATTACGCCTGAATATTTCGTGGCAGCATTTTATGACAGATAACGTATTAGCCCTGATGTTTTAACTGGAAATGTGAAATACCACAAAGTGCGCACCACAGTTACACTGGCCTGACCTTTATCTTTTGCTTTTTCTCACATGAGCAGTGCCACCGATTTCTGATGAAAAAAACAAAACCAAACCCAAAACCTGAGATGTTTGTGCAAGACTTAGGATCTTGTGCTTACTGCTGAATGCTCAAAGCTTTGACATCTAATCTTAAACAAGACAGTAAAAACCACAAGAGTCAGGTTTTTTTTAAAGCTAAAATCATCTTGCTATAAATAAAGGAGGATACCAGTCTCTGCAGGTTAAGGCTAACAGGGCAGTAGCAAATCTGTTTATATTAGACTGTCTCTTAAATATAAGAAAAACGTGTTTTAAAAATAAAAAAGCTGAACTCTGTGTAACACTGAAGAATGCCACAAAAAAAAGCAGTTGATGTGCCATGAATGCTTTTATCTTTTACATCAAGTAAAAGTTTTTATTCTGTACAGGCATTAAAGGATTTATTCTGGGAGCTCTTCTTCCGAGATACCTGTAGCCTTTCTTCTCCTTGCTAACTCTTGCTGGTGCCATTTGCAGGAGACTTCTCAGCTGCCCGAATCCCTTAATCGTGGCAAGTAAGCAAATATTCTAGGTTATGACAAAAGTATCGAGGCTCCAAGCAAAGAGCTGGGAACATCTATTTGCTCTAGGCTCGCGAAGTCCTAGTGCTCTGATCACTTTGATGGGACCTGTTGGAGCACGTCCGTCTACCTTCTCTTCAGCCTGAATGCTCCTGTTTCCTTTCTGTGGAAACCAAGCGGTACACTAGCGAGTGCACCACTGGGTCTTGTTTCGATATGCAGAGAGGCGGTAATGTGCCCTGGGAGCTGGAAAGTGCTTCAGGGTCCTTAGCGTATGCTAAATTACAGTGGAGGAGCGGAGGGGGAACGTCATTGCAGTCTGGAAATGTGGCTGGGATCTGAAATGAGACTTGCTAAAAGCAGAGCTCCTCGCTTGTTCGTCAGCCTCTCCACAGTGAATTTCTTTCACAGACAATTTTCTACTGAAAATTTTCATGTCTCCATTACTTAACCTGAAATGTGAAAATCAGTCCCAGTTTCTGCTTAAATATTGCCAAAACATGTGTCCACCTACTTGCCCACTGTAAATGTGTAATAATACATGTAATAGCTGACACATGTATTATGTGCATTTTACTGAGGTCAAGGAATTCTTTTATGATAAAAGAAGGTGAAACCTGCTGGTCTTTAAAGTACTAAATCATTTGTAAAATAAGCATCTCATGCAAATGAAGAGATAAGCGCAGGGAAGGAATGGTATCACTTTTACATGCCCAATATTCAGAACGCAACTCTGTCTTAACTACAGAGAGCACTGCCAACTACTGCCTGGAATTTAAGGTTTTAGCTGTCATATGGCTTCCTATCTAAGAATTGACAAGTAATTTGAGTAGTGATCAATATGCTGCTGCTTCCTGGAGTTGTACATATTTCCTAATAATCAATCCAAATTTTTTGTTTGGCTGTCATTGTTAAAGATGATCAAGGTGGTGGGTGCCAGGTGCCCACCAAGCTGCTCTGTCACTCCCCTCCTCAGCTGGACACAGGAGAGCATATGGCTTCCTATCTAAGAATTGACAAGTAATTTGAGTAGTGATCAATATGCTGCTGCTTCCTGGAGTTGTACATATTTCCTAATAATCAATCCAAATTTTTTGTTTGGCTGTCATTGTTAAAGATGATCAAGGTGGTGGGTGCCAGGTGCCCACCAAGCTGCTCTGTCACTCCCCTCCTCAGCTGGACACAGGAGAGAATATAACGAAAGGCTCATGGGTCGAGATAAGGATGGGGAGATCATTCACAGATTACCATCATGGGCAAAACAGACTCAACTTGGGGAAATTAGCTTAATTTATTACCAATCAAATCAGAGTAGGGTAATGAGAAATAAAACCAATTCTTAAAACACCTTCCCCCCGGTTCAACTTCACTCCCGAATTCTCTATCTCCCCTCCCCAGTGGCGCAGGGGGACAGGGAATGGGGGTTGCGGTCAGTTCATCACACGTTGTCTCTGCCGCTCCTTCCTCCTCAGAGGGAGGACTCCTCACACTCTTCCCCTGCTCAGGCGTGGGGTCCCTCCCACGGGAGACAGTCCTCCATGAACTTCTCCAACATGGGTCTTTCCCACAGGCTGCAGTTCTTCATGAACTGCTCCAGCGTAGGTCCCTTCCACAGGGTGCAGTCCTTCAGGAACAGACTGTTCCAGCGTGGGTCCCTTCCACAGGGTGCTGTCCTTCAGGAACAGACTGCTCCAGCGTGGATCCTCCATGGGATCACAAGTCCTGCCAGCAAACCTGCTCCAGCATGGGCTCCTCTCTCCATGGGTCCACAGGTCCTGCCAGAAGCCTGCTCCAGCGCAGGCTTCCCATGGGGTCACAGCCTCCTTTGGCACATCTGCTTGGGTGTGGGGTCATCCACGGTCTGCAGGTGGATATCTGCTCCACCATGGACCTCCATGGGCTGCAGGGGGATGGCCTGCCTCACCATGATCTTCACCAGGGGCTGCAGGGGAACCTCTGCTCCAGTGCCTGGAGCACCTCCTCCCCTCCTTCACTGACCTGGTTGTCTGCAGAGTTGTCTCTATCACATATTCTCACTCCTCTTTCCAGCTGCAGTTGCCTAGGGTTTTTTTTTTCCCCTCTTCTTAAATATGTTATAGCAGAGGCACTACCACCATCGCTGATGGGCTCGGCCTTGCCCAGCAGCAGGTCTGTCTTGGAGCCAGCTGGCATTGGCTCTATCGGACATAGGGGAAGCTTCTAGCAGCTTCTCACAGAAGCCCCCCCTGTAGCCTCCCCCACTACCAAAACCTTGCCATGCAAACCCAATACAATCAGAAAAGAAGGGGTTTGTGTATATAAATGAAGTATCCTATTGCTCTAGGCCATGCTATGCCTAACTTGTGCAAAATGATGTTACTTGGTGTTAACTCCATAGCTTGCTTTTTGCATAAGAAGGCTGGCTCTGTATTTTGGAATGCTGAATAGAAAATTAAAAATGCAGGCCAGTCTTCGGGAACATTTTACTTACTGTTTTAATAAACTTTTGTTTATGCCTAGAGGTGCCATTAAATTACCAGACAGACATTAATATACAGTACACAAGGGATCTTGTATATAGGCAGTGATTATTACTGCGTGACTCAGATGAAGCTTGCTATATACACAGATAGCTGCTGGACAGGAGATGAAAAGTGCATACCTGTCTGGGTGAAGGGTGGTGGTACTTAGGCAGTGGATGTGCTGTTTGGTCAGTTATGTTTAGAAGTAAGCTATTTTTTAGAGCAGAAGCATGACTCAAGGGGACAGTGGTCTGTCATGGTAGAAACACCTTTGCTTTCTTTCATAAAATAATGGAAGGCAAGCACATGGTGTGGATGATCCTGGAGCTAAAGGTACTAAGTGCGTCCAAGTGAAGTATTGTTCTGGACTCCCTTAAACAAGGAGTCTTTTTACACCATCAAAGCATCTGCTTCTGTTGCTGACTCCGAGTGTGCAGGGATGCTGGAAATGGTTCATTCCAAACACGGCTTTCTGTGCAGTAGCTTTCTGTGCTACTGCGCCCACAGCGAGAACATCACTGAAGGAAGCAAAGACTGGAAGAACAAGCTGGAGTAAATGTGGGCCATGGACACCACGCTGGAGAGCATCTGTCTGAGTAACAGGGCGGAGAGGTAAAATCAGAAAGATGGATTTTGCTGCAGGCCTTGTGCTTGCATGCTTTCACAGACAGGTACAACTTCAACTGTGGGATTGCAGGAGCGTTGTAAGTTCATCTAGAAGGAAGAAATTCAAAATCCTTCCAGCTCCTGAAAAAATGTATGCCAATTAATTCTGAATTGGGATTTTCCTTTACATGTGATCTACTTAAGAATGCACCACAAGGAAAGCTTCCTATGAGGAAAGCTTAGAAATGCTCTCAGGGAAAAGGCACCATCGTAACTCTCCCACTTCCTAAAGGGATCAGGGCAGAACTCTGCTTAATGCACATCCTCTAAAGGAAATATAAGGCACTACCTAATACAGCCTCCCTAGGTTCTGCTGCAAAAAAATAACCAGATGATCCCTCCCCATCTCTGCTTCTTGTTTCTAGCTTCCCCACTTCGCTTTCTGACTGACTTGCACCTACAAAAAAATGAGTTCCTTCCCTCATTTACTACAGCACAAGACTCTGGCATTAAAGGCGCTTACATGGAACGAAATGGGGGAGAATGGATAAGACCTGTGAAATGAACAATACAAAATCGACCTAAGGTGACTTGTGTAGTATAAGCCGGATAGATGTCAGGCAGCGGACAGTGCTGCTTGGAAATCTTTGTGAAACCTGATTATGTTGTAGGAATATTTCAAGTTCACAAAAGAATAACTCTTCCTTTCCTTGGGAATAGGAAGGAGCGGGCAGAGTGTCCCGAGGTAGAGGTCTTCAGCAATGTCCCGGTAAAGGCGTGGGGCAGGTGCTGAGCATGAGAGAAGGGAGGAGTCAGAGGGTTTAGCAACTGTGTTGGCTGTGCCAAAGAAACAAGTGGTGGATGTTCGAGCACTGGATGCGCCAGAGGTGCAAAAGTCTTGCCTCCTGGTTAGTGAGGCAGTAGTAAGGGAAAAGAATTCACAGTGGAAGGAGAGCAGCATGACAGTAGGCTTGGATAGAAAAGGCTTTCCCCTCAGGCTATGTCCTTCATGGTGCTGTTTACCTTGGGACGGTATGTACCCCAAAACTCTTACCTCAGCGTCACTTTAATCCTCGGATCCCATGCCATCTTCCTCTCTTTGTTTAAATAAGCAGTTTGGGCTGGACATTTCTGGAGTAACGACTGCATTCAAAACTTTCATCAGGCAGTGCTGATTTCACAATTTGTATCTGATTACTGCCAAAAAAATGAGGCAGTCATATTTTCCTTATATTTGCTGGTTGGAGGGGCTGTATTTGTTTCCGTGTTTTTGTTTTTCATTTATGTCATTATTTGCCAGCAATACACAATCATGTCCTTTGTTTTAGTTCAGCTTTATTCTCTTGTCCTCATGTGATATTGTTTTAGGCACAAAACGTCCCGGTTTTTTTAATACTTCATCACTTATTAATGCCGTAGATCGTGGGATGAAGAGTTGTCAACATCGTCATTTTTTCTGTATTGACATGTTTTTTAATACTTCATCACTTATTAATGCCATAGATCGTGGGATGAAGAGTTGTCAGCATCCTCATTTTTTCTGTATTGACATATATGATAGCTGATTTGTTATTAAATAGCTTTTAAAGGATCTCTTCCTCTCTGGTTATTTTTTTTTCCTAATTATTTAGTGTATTTCCCAATAGCTTATCTCCCTTCCTGACTCCACTTGTTTTTTTCGGGTCTGCTTTCACATTTGAGGAAGTTTTCCGCTTAACTCTGAAACTTTGAGAGGCGAGGCAGATCAACATCATCAGACCCCGTCTATTCATGTGCCCTCATGCCTCTCTAGGAGAGGGCTTGTGAGGATGTCTGTGGGAGATGGAGGAGGAGTTTGAGTTTTGACTCAGTTCAGAGTACTGCCAGTGGGGATCTCCTGACAGCTTTGGCCTGGTGGTCCCCATTCGTACTGAATCACCAATGCTATTAATCCCTGCAGCTGGTGCTTACGAGGGCTACATTAAAGTGAGGTCCGTTATGTGTATACGTTACTTGACTGCAGTGTAAACTTGCCTGGGTTTATGCTTGCACAGTACCTGGTGCGAAGAAGCCTTGCGGTCTGATCAAGATGACATGGTTTAGTGGGTATGGTAGTGTTGGGTTGACTGTTGGACTCGATGATCTTAGAGGTCTTTTCCAACCTTAATGATTCTATGATTCTATGATTCTATGAAGATCTCAGAATTCTGCCCTCGTATAAGCAATTTAAGAAAAAAGAAATAAAAGAAGAATACCGCGATTCCAGCACTGCAAAGGGGCCTAGTGCCACACGGATGGGTGGAAACATGCACCTTCCCCTCTCAGGACTGACATATGCAGCACATGGAAGCACTTGCGTTCCTGCCGGGGTATTTCCTAGTCCATTTTAAATCAAAAGACCAGATAAGACTAGGATCAAATAACTTGATTTGCAAATAATGTGGAATTTACTTCAATGCAGGTAAATGACGGCACTGTCAAGTTATACGACTGTAAGCTCCCCTGTTTCCTTGCATTTTCGGAACGGTCTGGTTTACTGAGGGGAGGGCAGAAGAAACCTTCCTTTGTAAATCTGTACCCTAGTATGTATAACAAAAAGATTGGTTTCCATTCTGTAGGGGAAAATTGTGGCGGCTGGTGAGGGCTGAATGGTCAGGCTGTAAGGTACAAACATGGTTTGATGTTCAAAATAGTCAACAGAAGTCAATGTGCCAAGCTAAGCACAAAGAATGTGTCTACACTTGCATCTTTCTATTGCACATCACATTGATCCTGTGACTGTAGTCTCCTATATGACCAAACTGGCCACGGTCAGAGTTCATCATAGCTCTGTCTGGGGAATGCACTTGGCTTTTCTCCAGACTGATGGAGATCTGGGTCCTGGCCTGTGGTGAAGACAGGACATGGCAATGACGTGCAAAGATCTGAGAGGTATGAAGCAACAGGTGCCATAGTATGATGAAGTCAAACTGACAAATCTGAGAAAGTCTAAAGACAACTCCTCTGGTATTGTCCCTCAGGGAAGCTAGTGAATTTGCCCCGTTTCTCTGAACCTTTAAGTTCTTGGGTAATGTTAAAATCAAAAGGGACAGGCACAAGAGAAATCAGGCCCCACCTTCCATCCAGCTGAGTGAATACGAAGTTTGAAGCATGGGCTGTCCTTCCTCTTGGACAAGCCCTGCTATTCCTTCTTCTAGAAGATAAAGTTTAAGTTTCTAAAAGCCAGCTTTCCGCAACCTTAAGACAACCTTCTTCTAGCAACTGCCTCTTTCTCAAGCCTATACGTGCTCATGTATTTCCGATTTCTCCGATGGCTGGTCCTTCCAAACTTGACCTTTGTGACAGGTATCACAGCTGGAATGATTGCTGTCCTCCTTCTGCTTTCTGTGATTTGCATGCTCTTCCATTATGAGTGGTTAATTACTCTGAAACTGTTGTAAAACGTTTGCATCTGCACACATCTGTGCGTACACACCCAGGAAGAAATCTGCTGCTTCTCCCCTATAAAAATACAGCAGAGGTTTTTATACTGAAACTGCTCATGTTTCAGGT
The DNA here is from genome assembly GCF_000690835.1 of Fulmarus glacialis. NCBI lineage: Eukaryota > Metazoa > Chordata > Aves > Procellariiformes > Procellariidae > Fulmarus > Fulmarus glacialis. The sequence continues at coordinate 4,640 of NW_009195979.1, read as the reverse complement.
GTTTTGGTATGATTATTGTAATATTAGAAGGTTATTTTTGTAAGTGTAAGGAGAAAAAGATATAAGAGTATCACCACGTTATCTCTGAAGTGTCTTATTTAAAAGTTAAATCCAGTTGTTGTTCACTGTGAAACATCCAGAGAAGCTATTTCATGTTCCCGCTTTCATTTTTCAGGTTTAAATATGTACAGCTTTTCATGGTTTTAAAAAGATGTAATTTTTTCTTATGTTTTTAAGTTGCAGTTGAAGAAGCCCACAATTTGTTTCAAGCACAGCTTTACTATGCCAGTTGCTTTTTGTTTTTCTTTTTTTATTTTAATCCAACCTTCTGAATGCATTATAGCCTTGCTGTCTACTGGGAAACCATACTTCTGCAAAAAAAGTGAAAAACATGAAAACTTCTCCAATCTATATGGTCTCTTGGAGGTCTAAGAGGAGAAGGCAAGAGAATATCAGGAATGGAGCAGCACTAAGCCAGGTTCTGTTTCTGTGTAAGAACAAGCAGGTTCTAGGAAAGGGATCAGCAAAGCCCCGTTTGTTGCCTCTTAAATTTTCTTCCTAATGCCTAAGATTAATGCATGAAAATTTCACACTGGGCTCTTAAGTAAAAGAAAAATTGCTTATTTGTTGGATACCTAAATATGTAAGAGGACCTTTTATTACAGGTTAAAAAAAAAAAGCATTATGCATTTAAAGTCTCCGGGAAAAACAAAAATCATACCATTATAGAAGTAAACCCAAAGATTCACAAAACCTTTCATCATCTTATAGTTTCTATTTAGAAAAGCATACCTATACACGTGTTTAAGTCCCCTTAAGTGCTGTTCTAAATTGAACTTGTACATAATTCCTACTACTGCATTATGCTAATGGTAGTAAGGCCGGCAGCTGGCAATACCTAAGCGCTCCAGTAGTAACAACCAAAATATCCAGTAGCAGCAACCAAAAGATCCTGAAACAGTATAAGCACCTAGGCCAGGACAGAATAAGAGTTGCGAACTCCATTTCCGCAAGGAAAACCAGCTAATGGGATCAGTATAGCAATCTCTTCAAGCTCCTGAGAAAATCTGAGATCATGCCACTAAGTGCTTGTGAGAAATATAAATGTGTTGTAAACTGTCTCCCATATATTTCCACTTTTTCTCCTCAACTTTCCTATTTATAATTAACACCTCTCTTTATCTTGTTCATTCTGAGTATCTTTGTTCTTTTCAAGTTAAATTATTCAATACTATGTCTCCCTCTCATTTAAGCTCCCTTTATCTCGTGATCCCCTCTCCTTTATATTGAAAACTCTCCTGTCTCAACGCATAATCAGATTACATCTGCTACTACGGAACTTAAAAATCCCAGCACATTCTCTAAAATAATTTAACTGTGTAGTTATTAGACAGCAAGGTATGTTGTGCAGATAAGAGGCTGGGTACACAAAAGAAACAGGCTCCATATGGCACAAAAAGGAGACGACGTCTGGTATCGGTTACAAACCATGTAAGGCTGTTCATAACGCGAAGCCCAGAAGCGTCCAGTCCACTTCTGCCTCTTTGCGGACATGAAAACAGGTCGCTGCTCACATAAACAGTCCTGTTGATTTCAACAGATTACCTGTGAGCAACGAAGATTTGGTGTCACGTAGCTATGCATGTCATGAAGCTCTTATATTATGCAGAAGGAAGCATGAGGGCCTTTAGAGGCTGGAAAGCATCTGGAAGCCCTGAAGTGCAATTCAACAAAAATGAAAATTTGGTCATGTGAAATCAGAGCGAAGCTAAATTCTTGTTCCTGTACTGTGTCTCAGCCACAGCTAAATATATCCCAAAATGGTTTTGTACGATGTAATGGAGAATACACGTACACGTGTGCCAGACCATTCTGGGATTTGGTCAAGTCCCAGTGGGTAATTAGGGTATGTAGATTATTTGTATGGGAACCTGATGAGGAAAGTGAAATGTTGCAGGATATAGTTTTGGATGACAGACAGTGAATTGTCCCTCTCTAATACTGACCAAATGCCTCAATATGGATGACAAATTGCCTTATAGCAACAGTGATGCTGTCTTGCAAACAGACTTAGGACGTGTGAGAGTCCTGCCAATTACACCACACACGTGTAGTGTTTTCTTCCTTCCCGTTCTGCACTGGTGGGGGGGAGCAGAGCAGGGCTTACAGAGTGCTCTCTTATTTAAAAGCAGGAACAATTTAATCTATTTCATCTATATGCTTATCATGATAATTTAAGAACAGCTTTTAAATAAAACCAGCTAAAACACCTTTGTACAAGTCTTTCAATACACAGCTTAGAATATCTGCATACGATCTTAAAGATTACAGAAGACAAGAGCCACATGAATCCATATATTTTGTAACTCAGTTGGCAAAAGACGTTTATTACAAACTTCACATCTCTTGGAAACAAATTTCCAGGCAAAGCATGCACTCAAAGCAACAGAGCTGTATTAAAGCTTATCTTTTTCTTTAGTGAGTATAGATGAAAGTTAAACTTTTTCTGTGATATCTGATGAACATTGGCAAACTTTAGGTTTTTTTCTTATTTCTTAACTGTTCTAAATCTAGAACGCAGTGAGATAGCTCATTCTTCTCTAGAGAAGGAGAGTCAGGCTTGGGACAGCGCACAAGGAGTGACCCTTTGGAGGGGAAAATGAGAAGAATCTTCCAGAGCCTAGGACTGAACCTGAGGTTTCCAACTTTTGCCAATTAGACCTGCTGTGAGCAAACATCTGAAACTTGTTGGCAAAATGAACCTAGAATTAACTTGGGCAGTGGACAAGATTAAAAATTAATAATTAGTATCCACCTGCAAAGAGTGAGGGGCAGGATTAGTACCATGTAAAAACTGGTGCAAAAGCAGGGAGAGACTGCTGTCCTTGCCACAGGATTGAATTTTATCGCTAGACCGAGCATCCTCCGTACCTGCCCCTTCTTTGTATCCATCTACAGCTTCTGCAGCAATTGACGTTACAGTGACTTCATTCACTACGAAATTTGGCTGCTTCTAACTTCTGAGTGCTTAACTTTCGGCCTCAACAGATTGTCATTTTGCCTTTCGTTGGTAACAACGCTTTCTTGAATTGTGCTGAAGCTGTTTGTGCCTTCTAGCCCTGCTGGTGCAGAGTGAGGCCTCTGCATCGTGTAATGAACCAGCCAGGCCACAACCACCAGGCAGAGGGTGCAAAGTCTCCTGCCCATCTCTGTTAGTACCTCCAGGGCTGCGTATGCATTCACAACAAAACGACCTGGGAAACACTGGACATCTGCCTGGTGGTCTCCTGCTGCGTTCAGATCAGAGGGCCTGTCCTCTTGCCAGTGTGCTTTCAAAGCCACATAGGAGAAGATCTAACCACTCTGATCTATGAACTGTGCAGATAAAAACCATGTCCTAGAACTAGGGCCACCTCACCTGTGAATGAGTATCCACACAAAGGTTTAACATAATTTATATGATAAACATTACATCTTAGTTGATTCATCTTATCCTTCCTGTGCAGTAACCAAATCCTCCAAGTGATCAAATCCTATGCTTGTTACAATTACAGCTTGTGTTAGAAGAACAGCTGTTGTGCATTTGTTTTCTCCAAAAACAGTCAACCTGTAGCAGTCGCACAGGCAAATGCAACAAGGTTTTGCAATTTAGCACTCGTATCTGAGAAGAGAGCAAGGACCAATGTGTACTCCAGTAAACTTTAGTAAAGCAGTGAAATGCATAATCATTTTAAACTGCACATTTTGGATCCCCTTGTGGGTGGGAGAAAGCACATTCCCTCCATATTCAAAAAATTCAGCTATGATGTATACATGTTTACACGAGTGAACCTCACAGGACATACACGCTTCCTGAAATAGCTAGCTGAGATCACAGCTGAGCTTTGCGCTATAAACATTTATTTACTTGGTAGCAGAGAGCAGAAAGCGTGTGGCAGGGCTATTCTTTGAAGCCTGAATATATCCACAGAGACCGTGAAGTATAAGCTTACCTAAATATTTATTTTTGAAACCCGCCGGAACAAGGCAGCCGTGGCAGGGCTGGTGTGAGCAGCTGTGATGACAGACCGTTTCGTACTTTATCGTTTCCTTGTTAATGTGATTTAGAGCGAGGGGGCCGCGGCCGGGCAGAGGCTGGGCTAATGAATCCACCGGGGGAGCGGGGACAAGAGGGGAACAGGAAATGGACACCGCGGGTC
>NW_009195979.1:0-365 GCF_000690835.1 Fulmarus glacialis | reverse complement strand
TGCCACACTGAAATAAACCCACCCACCTCCGCGCGGGGAATCGCCTCCGGTTTGGAAGCCGGCTCGCTCCGCAGGCGCTCACGCACGGCGGCACGGGACACACCGCGGGAGATGATGTCGGCAGGTCGCGATAGGCGTTTCTTTTCCCGCGGGCGGGGGAGATGCCTTTGGGTCGGCTCAGACCGGACAGGCAGGCGCCTTCCTACGGCAACCAAGCGGCACCGGGGTGAACTCCGAGGCGACGATGAACAACCCGTCACTCGCCGCCTTGGCGCAGTAACGGGACAAGGCGCGTGTGCGCGTACACAGGTGACACGTGTGTGACGCAGCAGTCGCTGTCCGTCCGGAGCTCCTCGCTCCCGCAG